>NC_088679.1:13939393-14242424 GCF_950023065.1 Planococcus citri | reverse complement strand
AATTTTATCTACAATTTAGGTGATTTCATAGCTAGACAGCTTTCGTGGATTTCTTGTTTTACCCCCCCCCCCCTCCAGTCCTCTTCTAAATAAAATGTACTTTCGGTGACAAACTCTTCAGATAGACAATCGAATTTCAAACTGAGAAATTCTCAACTTGTTTCAACGTAGATAACTATTTCCAGTGCCGATTTTGGTGGGATTGAGGTGAGCGTTTCCCCCACCCCGAGTAAAGTTCTTCCAAAAAGTTATAAAAAAAAATTCATCTTCAAAAATGTTGGGTCTTCCCTTTACTTTTATTTTTTCGGTTTTATTTGAGATAAAGATACTTTTTTAAACTCAAAAATTCATCTTCAAAATGTCGGGTCTTCCCTTTACTTTATTTTTTCGGTCTTTTTTGAGATAAAGATACTTTTTTCTTCTCAAGCCTACATTATATGCCCACTCAACCCCAAATAATCTAAATATTACTACATCCCAAAAAAATTTCACTCACAGAAGTTTCTCCTTACTAAAAATGAAATAAATAAGTAAATAACAAAATTAGTGACTTGGTTTTTTCACAAGTCAAAAACTATAATCGTATACATAAGTTATTTTGTATTTTTTTTAAAAACTTCCTGCCAAAATTTTCAAACTTGGAACAGAAAATGCTTAAAATTATGTTTCAAATAAGTAATAAGTAACCAAAAACTGAATTTAAAAAAAAAAATGTCGAGATTTCTACGAATTGGGTTTTGATGGCTTTTAAGTGAAATTTTTCATCTTTTTCATCAATTCTCAGCCTATTTCAAAAATCTTGATTCGTAGAAATAGACACCCTACGAGTTTCACGTTTTTTTTCAATATGCTTTTCCCACACATCTTCATACAACGAACAAAAAAATAAAGACAAGTAATGTCTTCAAAAATAATACTTACCTATGTTTTAAGACCAAATATTCCAAAAAAAAAATCACACTCTTTCATTCAAATATGGAAGGGGGGCAATAAACACCGGAAAACAAAAAAAAATGAAAAAATGGATTATAGACGTTTCAAAGTGAGCGATCAAAAAATTTCATTCACAAATTAAATAAATCAAGCAATCATGCCAGCAATCCATAGTTTGATTTGATGAAAATTTGAAAACTATAATTACGTTTTTTTTTTACTTTGTAATTTTGAAATTGGTTCCTAAGCATTGGTAATTTTCATCACAATGCTCTTCGTAGACAGTTTCAAAATATGAAATTAATTTGAAAAATAATATTTTTTCACCCGCACAAAAAGTCTTTTTATTGCATCCACGTCCTCGCTTTCCATTTCAACAAATAAATGTGTTTTTTTCATCGTCGACTCAAAAATGAGACAGATATCTACTTTTTTCTACCTACGAAATCGCCGACACACACAAAGTAGGCGCATTTATCAAAATTTTAGTTGACAATAAGCTAAAAAGTTGTTTAATACATTATGTAATGCTGGCGAAGGTGTTTATTTTTTTTCATTTTGTAATTTTTTTCCACTCAAAAAATACAAACGACACTATCCAAATGTAAAAAAAGTCAAGTTGAAAGTTGACTATTATCTGGTAAAGGTACGTGAAGATTGAAGAGGAGGATTTTAATGGAATTGAAATGGCGAGCGAAATATTTTGACTACAAAATTTTTTCCTTGGTAAAAAAAAAAAAAAAAAAAAAACGAAATTTAATCATTTTTACCATTAAGTATGAGATGCCAAATCAAATAAAAATCAATTTTTTTCAACAATTTTTTCTTCAGAAAATTACTTAATTAGATGTCCCATGCTTGAAGATTAAAAGTTATGTATTTCAAAAAATCCAAAATCATTGAACCTTGCACGTTCCTTATTTTTTAATTCACAGTGTGGAAAATTTTTAAATCCATTATTTTTCGTCAAAAATTTATAATAAAAAAATTTGCCTCACTTCTATTCAAATCACAATCACTCGAACTATATTCCAAACCGAGATAAACATTCGTTCCCACCACGTACAAAAAACACATACTATTTTTTTTTAAAAAAAAACAAAAAAAAATTCAATAATATTCCACGAGGCAATAAACCCTCTTTGAAACGCCTTCTTCCACTCAGCTCTGCTACACAAACCACTCGAACGAAACATCCGAAGCGAAACAAACCGAAAAAGGAAGAAAAATATCAAGAAAAAACTTACTAATTTTCTTCTCCTCCGTTTGATGTTTCCAATATTCGGCAAGTTTTTCTCGAAATACAATTATACGCGAAAAAGGAAAAAAATCAACTGCAACACGAACAAAAACCGACTGATACGCGAGAACTACTCGTATACCGCAAAGAAGATCGAACGATCGAGCCCCAAAACCGAGCAATAAGGGCCCAAAAAAAAGCCAGTCGAGTCGCGAAACGACGAAAAAAAAAAACGAGAATAAAAATCACGTTAGTTTGGAACGCGAGGGGTTCGCAGGCGGCTGTATAAGCGAAACACTTGTTGTGTGTTGAATGTTGGTATGTTGTGGGTTTGAGGAACCTTTAAAATTCGCTTTTATATATCAAAGGCCAGGTGAGATGGGTTTTTTCGGCACAAGAGGCGGCGTTCGCCAGGCAGGCTCGGGGTTATACGACGCAGTAAATCGGCGCCCGCCGCCGAAAATAACAGTCGTAGCGGATCGTTTCGTTGTATGTTCTGTTGGGCATAAAGATGGTCGTGTCAACCCCGACGCCTCCTTGCAAATGTATGTGTGTACAATGTAGAATGTACATGACGGATACAATGTTGTAATGTTGTATGTACATAGCTATATAGGTACTTAGAGTGTCGTATTGTATAGTATATAGTCTGTGCTTTTTGGCTCTCGTCTACTCACACCCTCTCGTCTGCGCTGCGGGTCCAACGTCACCCATCTTCGACAGGACGGTGACGATAGACTATTTATTCGCCGACTGTAAAATAAGGCAAAATATACGCGTAGATGCCCGTTTAAATTGTACTTAATAAACTAACTCGACGGCTAATTAAGCTTTATTACCTGTATATATATACGAACGATAAGTCACCATAGTGTGGGCTTTAATAAAACTTGGCTATACGTACATATAAACAGAAAGAGCACCATATAAACTCGTATATATGGTACCATAATTTGCGGTCAAATTAGAATAATTCTCGTACCAGAAAAACACCGCATCGAATACATAAACTCACACTCACACATACAAATCGAATGGGCAATTTCAACGTCTACTTCGAAAAGTCGTGCTTTTTCACTCTCGATCCCCCTCGAGAGTTAATCGCTGCCCTCGAGTCTTCTTTCTATTCGCATCTCGATGATTTGAATTTACATCGTCGAAGCTAATTTACGTACGCCTTTAAAAATGTTAACGTTTAATTAAATTTTATTCGCGTCGAAAATTGTAGGTACGTAGCACCTCACCTATACCTAGCCCTACAAATTTAAACACGCTTCGACAGCACTCTTTCGATGCTGCTACAATACCCACCACCATACTTTACTTCGCCATTTGCGACTCTTTATAGGTACACCTTCGCACAGAAAATACGTACGGTTTAGCTCATCGTTTGGAGTTTAGATTGCGTCAAAATACGACAAAAATTTCATCATGAGGAGTAATGAACGAACTGGTAGGCTACTTACAGTGTAGTGTATTTTCAGAGACTCGCCCATCGCGGAAATTATTATTACGAGTACCTAAGTATATTATTGTGTTCTCGATAGCAATTTTCTAAACATTACGTACGAATATCATTGCGTAACATGATAAGTTATTTATGACATGTGGGGCAAAAAATTGCTAGTTATGGAAGTGAAACACGAACTTGTCATGTCTGACTATATCGTCTCGTTCGTCTCGTTGATCTTTAATTAAAGATGTCTCTCGATATTGTGATGCATACGAATACGAGAAAAAGAAGAAAATTACTTCTTTGTAAGTGGGAGATGTATTCGTATAGATATTTATTGCTCCAGTATCTACGTCATTGTTTGCTCGCTATTTCGTCGACTACCTATCGTTTCAGACAGAAATAAAAAAAAACTGACAGGAAGAAGTACTTATAGGTATCAAAAATTTTAAAAAATTAAAAAAAAAACTAGACAGCTGCACCGAGCTGAGCTGTAACAGCTGCAGCGTGCATTGCTGGTTTTATTACTCGATTACTTATGTTAGGGAATGTCCTTTCAATTAAGTACTTTCATTAAATTGAATATGCAATTTAAAAAAAAATTAAACATCGTTCATGCAACAATTTGAAGAACGTTAGATGAAATTTCGAAAAAATTGTAGGTATTTGAAATTGAATAACTAAAACGCTATTACAAGTATCGAGTATCGAGCTAGGAAAGGGTGCGATTTTGGACCACAATTTACTTTTGAATCATTCATGGGTCATTCCATGTCAACTCAACCAAAAAAAGGCGATTTTAAAAGTAATGTCTTTCGATTTCGCTCAAATTTTTTTTACAATATCTACCCACCCAGTAAATAAGAAAGCCGCAATCAGTTTGGTCCCAGCTCCCTCAGGGGGCGGGTGGGGGGCTTCCATTATTTTCACATTGTCTCGAGGTACTCAACTTCAGCAGCCCATTCCTCCAAAACTATGATACTTTGATCAAAACTGACTTCACAGTTCGAAAGGGCATTGAATTTTGAACTTTCCAAGTATTTTGAAATTTTCAAAAGTTGAAAGTTGAACTTTCAATTTGAAAGTTCAAATTTCAAAATGGCGCTGTAAGTGGGAGCTACCATTTAAAATTTTGAAAAAATTTCCATTAATGTACATTTTTTAAAAAAGGCGGTACTCGATGGGGAGGTTCTGGGGGCCATGGGTGAGGTAAATATGAAAAACAAAGGCTACATTCGTGTTCAGCGATATCGAAAACATACTATTCCATGTGTCACACGAATCAAACCATTTTTTCACGTTTACCCCTTTGGGTAGGTGCTGGGGGCCATGGGTGAGGTCAGTTGGAAAAACTAAGGTCATATTCGTGTTCAGCGATATCGAAAACATACCATTTCATGTGTCACACGAATCAAACCATTTTTTTGACTTTAACCCCCCTTGGGGAGGTGCTGGGAGCCGTGGATAGGGTCCAATCGAAAATCTGACATCATATTCGTATTCAGCGTTACCGAAAACATACAATTCGATATATCACATGCCCCAGATTTTCTTTTGAAAGTTTCACCCAAAATTGGGGGTGGGGGTGCTCTCACCCTCCGTCAACGAGTGCCATCTCGAAACCTAAATATTTCGAAAAAGTATCAAAATATACATCTATGGTCAAAATCATACCAATTTAAGCAATGTTACTAACACATTCTAAGACCCTACCTGAAATAGATTCAAGACCCCCCCCCCCTTCTTACTCTCCTACAAAAATCCAAATTCAAATTCTTTATTTGAGATACATGCGGCAGCATTGCTGCCATCGTATCAAGTTAAGCATGTAAGTACATAGAATACAAATTTCAGCTTTAAAATATAGGATAAAAAACTTGATTAAAACATAAAAGATGAAGATTTAAAACTATGGGTACATAAAATCTACTCCAGGTTATTTCAAAAAATTTGAACTCTTATTGATCCGGGGAGCTGAGATATTCTTCCAGGGTATAATAAGCCCTAGTTATCAGCCATTCTTTCAGGACATGTTTGAATTTTTTTGCAGTTGGCTGGTTTTTTACACTCCCTGGAATCCGATTATATACTTTTGCAGCAGATGATACAGTGCTACTCTGGAGAAGTTTTGTGCGGTGGTGGGGAGTTCTGAGGTTACCTCGTGATCTGGTACTGTATGGATGGGTAATTTTTGGAAAGGTTATAACCCCAGTATAAACCATGAGAGATATGTCCAGAATATATTGTGATATTGTAGTGAGAATTTTATTATCAACAAAGGTGGCTCTGCATGTTTGTCTTAGAGGTAGTTTATAAATTGTTCTTATCGCACGTTTTTGTAGTGTGAGTATTTGCTTGACATAAGATGCATTACCTCCCCAAAAAACTACCCCATAGGCCATTGTGGAGTGGAATAGTCCAAAATATGCAAGTCTTGAGAGTTTTTTGATTTGTAATTTGGCGTAGCTGAAAGAGTAAAAAGTTTATAGATGACAACCCATTTTAAATTGCATTGAACATCAACTCCTAAGAACTTTGCAGCATAAGAGACATTAGGTAGAGTTGAGAGAGTTTCTGCTACCAGGTCTGTCTCATTGGGGGTTACATTGAAAGGCACTGTTACTGTTTTTTCCAAGTTTAAGCTCACGCAATTTGCATTAAACCAGCAGATTAAGTTTTTGAGAACATGTTCTGTTTTTTTAAGCAGTGTGTCCCAGCTACCACCTTTTAAAAACATAGTTGTATCATCTGCAAACTGGGTTAGAAGTGCATTAACGTAAGATGACAAATCGTTAACATAGAGAATAAACAATAAAGGTCCAAGTATGGAACCATTTGTACCCTATTTTCAAGGAAGGATTTCAGCCAACTGTGGATTGGACCCCTTATTCCATATTTTTCCAACTTTCCCAGTAGAATTCTGTGGTTCATGGTATCAAAAGCTTTCGATAAATCACAGAATATTGCCAATGAATTTTCACCCTCTTGGCCAGCTTGGAGAATTTTGTTCAATAAATTAAATATTGCTTTGGTGGTGTTTTTTCCACAACAGAAGCCAAATTGTGTTTCACTTAGAATGCTGTTAGCTGATAGGAATCGTATCAGTCGATTATACAACAGACACTCAAAAATCTTTGAGAATACTGGTGTTACAGAGATGGGCCTATAGTTGTTTAAATTTGATTTTTCTCCTTTTTTATGTACAGGGGTTACAATACTTGATTTCAAGCTTTCTGGAAATTTTCCCTGATCTATGGAGTCATTAAAAAGTTCAGCAAGTATATGAGATATGTAGCGATCAGCTTGTTTGATAAGACCTACATCTAACGCTGTCGCACACACTACAACCATGATGCAATAGTGGGGCTTACATCCTTCCTTACCATCTTTATTATCTGGATGGTGTAAGGTGCTGCTGCGGTTATACTCTGGCTGTTTAGACCACACATTGATTGGCATTCACATCCACTGCCTTTACTTGTGGGATACATGTATCCTTGTTCCAAATTAACAGCCAATCTGCAACAGGGGCCTTCAGGGTGCTGGAACTCACCATCAATCTATTCCATCACAATTTTGACAACCCATTGATATACTTATACATAATAAATGGAAGCAGACTAGGACAAGTACAAGAGTGCCTTGATTGGTGTTTATGTCCACAAGTATTGCCTTTACTCGCGGGATACATGTATCATTGTGCCAAATTAACGGCTAATCTGCAACAGGGGCCTTCAGGGTGCTGGAACTCACCATCAATCTATATTTACTTATAATAAATGAAGAGTCCAGGGAAAGAACCAGGTAAGTCACTTTTTCAAACTTCTGAGTTACGGCGTTTTGAAGTATCAGAAGGCTCCAATTTTGTAGCGAATTTGAATTTCATCAAGGTAATGACTGGAAATACATCACACAACATCCCACAAACACAACTTGAGGCATGGTAGGAAAAAAATGAAGAGATGAGCCAGTCACGACTTGAAAAGTCACTGTTTTCGTGAAAAAATCAAGCAAAAAATCGAAAAATCAGTGTTTCGCAACAACTTGAATTCGATGAAAATCGATTATTATGATGACATAATGAAAAATTTTTGTATTCTAAATAGTTGACGATGTTGAAATTTTCTTCCTGTCGCCTCACATTTCGTCTCGACTCATTTTTCTCTTCTCCTCTTTTTTTTAAAGGCCATTTTAACCACGAAAAATCAATTTTTTTCAAAATGTAAATGGACTACATTTTTCTACTCCTCAGTGTGAATTTAATTCAACCCTAAACTCATTTTTGAAAAAAAGTGACTTACCTGGTTCTTTCCCTGGACTCTTCAAATGGAAGCAGACTAGGACAAGTACATTAGTGCCAGAGCTTGTAGCGATGGTGTGAATGGCTTCTTTCAGAGAGAAGTGTGTGGGGGTGGTGAGTGCAAAGTTTTGTGAGAGATCTTCTTAGGTATCTCATGTTCGCCAGGGTCACTTGCTTGAAGCTTGCTTCAACTACACCCCTTCCACAAAAAAAAAGTTTGTGTATGAATGTTTGCCTAATCTTAGACTGGACATGGGGTCAAGTTATGCTTAAACAAAATTATATATTTTTAAAAAAATTTCAGGGAAGTATTCCACATTTTTACAATTTTACAATTTTTCAATTTTTTTCCACAATGTGGGAGAAAGTCAAAAACTATGGCATTTACTTACTAAAATGTTACAAGAGTCCTTCATAGAAAGTAGAATATGAAAAAATATGACCAATTTTACAAAAATCTTGAAATTTCATGATGTAGAACTTAAGAAATCTAAAAAAATGAGAAAACAAAACAATTCTCATAATTTTCTTTCATTTCAAGCTTTTTGCAGAATATTGTCTTATTTTTTCATTTTCTAATTCATTTCAATTGACAAAAAATTGTAAAATTGATGGGTAATCATGACATTTGTAAAAGTTGACCTCCTCAAAATCAAGGTATACCTACCTAATCAGAATACTTTTGTGAAAAAATTGAAATTGAATCGACTTAAAACAACCTACCTATGTAACAAGGAAAAGAATAAAACTTCTTCTTCATGAAGGGGGGGGGGGGGGTTGCGATTCAATTGTAATGTTTTCACGAATGCAGCTTCAAGAACTTCTTAGATCCAAAATTTGTTCTACCCGAGTTCATTTCTTGATTTTTGGATGGTTTTTAAAAATGCCAAAATAGACAAATAATTACTGGAATGTCGGAAAATTCCATACGTTCTGAGCACTCAAGTGTGAAATTAGATTTTCTCAGAAATTACAGATATCTCTAGAAAGGATAGGTAAGAACTCGGGCTATTGGAATATTCTGGTTTGCATTTTTTACTTTCGACTGTTTCAAACACTTCCAGCGAATTCCAGGCATGGTGGAGGCTTCGACTAGGCTTTTTTCAAAAATTTGTCAAAAACCTAAATATGAACCAAGGGGGCTGAAATTTACGAATTGAGGTTTTTTGTCGTTCTCTTTCCAAACATCCGAGGATCCTTTTAAATCCAATGCGGTGAGTAGGAATGATTCCCCTGCTCAAAAATTTATCTCTGAAATATTCTCCTTCTGATCGGCGAAGGGGAATTGTTGATATAGGTAGATTATAGGTACATATAAATTGACAACAATTGATACATCTAACTCACATTGTGTAACTTTCTACTTTAAAAATACGTCTCACTGCATCTACATATGTAGTTATTCGTGAGATGAATGTTCCAACATCAACGCAGTTTACCTCACGCACTGTTTAACAGCATTTTGAATTTTTCAAGCACCTTAAATCACCTTCGTTTTCCTTTCACGCGACGTAGACCTTTCATTACTATACTTACGTTTTATTGATCTTTTTATTTCTTTTCGCGGTTTATCGATTGTTCCCCCGATATCCCTTCGTATTGTCTAAATTGTCTTTGTCACATGCACCGAAAAAACACCCAACCAACTAAGTGATTTCATCCAAAAATTCCAGAATGAAAAAATTTAATTAATCGTCCAAATTCTTTTCAAAATAAAATACAAATCTAGTGTTGTTTTTTAGGTAGGTACCCCTCCTTAACAAATTCTACACTGAAGAAAAAAAAATCTCACTCATGCCTACAAAGACAAACTAACAAACAAACAACTGAACAGTTGCCTTGGTAGGTAAAAATCACCATCTTCGTTATAATCCGTGAAAATAAGAACCCCCGTTTAGCTTTCGAATAATCCTACCGTCGAAAGTTTGCGTCTAATTAAACAATTCCAATCCATTTAACGGTTGTTTTTCGCGCGCCTCGTACAATGTTAAAACAAAAGGTGATGTCAAATGTTCAATTAATATATGGGCACAGATTTAACACGCACGCCGAAAAATAACGATAACGTGCTAATGAAGCACGGCGCACGATATCTCAAAAAAGATAATAAGTATTCAACCAAGATGAAGTCATAAACAAAATTCGAGGAGAAACTTTACGAATCATATCGATATACGCACAATTAGTTTCGTGTAAATTCGTTACAAGCACGTACAAATGTACGAATTACAATGTGCCACCACAATGTATTCGTATAGTAGCATGCGTCAGTAAGTTTAACGATCATATCGCAAAAAAAAAACTGTTTAAAATTGGCTATACCTATTGAAGCAGCAAATAACAGCAAAACTATTTTTTTAATGATATTATTAGATTTTGAAATTGATGATGAATTTTTTTAAAGGAGCCAAGGTATGCTGAAACGAGAAATGACCCTTTTTTGATGTTTTTCGGTAATTTGAACGTCGAAGTATTCAAGAACCATGATGGATAGAAAGCTGCAATCTGCAGCTCTGAATAGCAAATTTTATCGTAGATTTTTTTCATGAAGCTGGTCATTGCTTTAGTTGATCAGAAAGGACCAGTTGAAAAGTCAATTTTTTGTAATAATAAAACCAAATTCCATCGTAGTTTTATTTTTGTTTTCAGGGAAACATTGTTGGATGTTGAAAAATTATGGATTTTCTGTGCACAATATGGTTTGTAACATCCAACATCCTAACTATCAAGCAAATTTGAATTTGAATTTAAAATTACCACATTCTGCCACATTGTAATTTTTGTTAAATTACAGGTAATTTATGTTGATTTACGGACTATTTTCTGGTTATTTACCAAAAATTACAGGTAATTTATCAAAAGTTACACGCAAATTACCAAGAATTACAGGTAGATTACCAAAAATTACAGGTAAGTAATTTACCAAAAATTACTGGTAAGTAATTGACTAAGAATTACTGGTAAGTAATTGACTAAGAATTACTGGTAAGTGATTTACCAAGAATTACAGGTAATTTACCAAGAATTACAGGTAATTTACCAAGAATTACAGGTAGTTTACCAAGAATTACAGGTAGTTTACCAAGAATTACAGGTACATTACGAAAAATTACAGGTATATTACCAAAAATTATAGGTAAGTAATTTACCAAGAATTACAGGTAAATTACCAAAAGTTACAGGTAAATTACCAAAAATTACAGGTAAGGTAGAGTGGGGTAATTGCAAAGCACTTTTTAATTAGTGACACTTTGAGAGGGCGCTGTGAGAAGACTATTGCATGGATGAAGCTGAAATTTGCACCACTTATACTGCAGGGGGTTCTCTACGTATCATTGGTAAAATTTTGGTACAATTTGGTCCACAAATTGTGGAGAAAATTGCAATTTGAAAATTTGAACATCAACTTAAATATTTCCGGATAAGGTTACGGTTAAAAATTAAACAAGAAATTCAAAATTTTGGTTAAAGGTTACGATTAAGGTTATTAATTTTTTGAAGTTACGGTTAAGTTTCAGGTTACGGTTATTGATGACCATTTTTTTCGGTTAATGGTTAAGGTTAAGGTTACAGTTTTTGGTGGTAATTTTTTCAGTTGAGCTTAAAATTTCAGTTAATGGTTAAAATTACAGTTGAAAATTTGAAATTTCCAAAAATTCTTTTGGAGTTTGAAATTTTGAAGTTTAAAAAATTGAAAAACTGGTAATATTTTTAATCTTTTGATCATTTTTTTTGATTAAAATTTCAAATCACTACAAATAACATTGAAAAAAAACTCAGATAAAAAGAAATGAATTTTAAAATTTTGTAACTGGTTTTTTTCTAAACATTTTTCAGTCAAGGTTATGGTTACGGTTTATTTTGATCTCAGAAAACGGTTATGGTTACGGTTATGGTTATGGTTAGTGATATTGTGATAGTATATATGGCCTGTTATACGAGGAATAATCGTCATGATTATTCCTTGGAGTAAACTCTGAAGTATACACGTAAACGAACGCTGTACAACAAAGTACTTATTGTAGGGAGGGAGAATAGTTACCTATGATAGGTAGGGGGTACATAGTGAAGTGTAGGATACTCTCTGTTGGCTCGGTCTAATCTGATTACATCGGTAATATGAGTAGGAACGTTTTAATATTGTTAAATACCCTGTTTTATAGGTTAATTTTGTTAAGTATATGTATTAGTGCGAATTTGCGATAAACTGGTTTATCTTATGTTCAAAGAATTGATATGTCTGTTTGAGTAATGTGTTAATAAATTATGTAACATTGCGCTTTTGAGTCGGTTATTTCGAGCATAAGAACTTCTTTTCGTATTTGTGGTAATATTGAATGTAAAGGTGATTACAAGTTAGGTAATAGGAGTCTCAAACAAACTATTACATTACATGAAAATACCTATCTTGTTGGTAATTGGGTCAGGATCTCAGTCTAAAGCCTTCTAGTCATCAACTTATATTAATATCTTTACAATATTTCAAAAAAAAAAGGTTTTTTGGTTACAGTTAATTTTTTTTGGTTGATTTACCATTTAATTTGAGGTTACGGTTAATGGTTAAAAACTGGTTAACAAGCCTGCATTAAACCTGTTTGGACATATGGTTGCCAATTATGGGGAACTGCAAAACCATCGAATATAGAAATAATTCAGCGAATGCAGAACAAATACCTTCCTCGGATCGCCAATGCACCATGGTACTGCAGAAACAAAGACCTCCATTGCGACTTACAAATGCTAACTATCTCTGAAGAAATACAACAATTTGCAACTAAGCATTCATATTACCGCCTTCAAAATCATCTTAACGATGAAATTGAACCTCTCCTTATACCAGATGTAACAAGACGTTTAAAAAGCGCGAAAATGGGAAAAAAAATTGTTTTCGCAATTACCCCCAGTCGATTTTTTCTGGGGTATAGTTGCAAAAACGCAATTTACAGCCAAGTATTTTCTATTTCAGGTGCATTTTCTTAAAAAAACACCTCTCACTTTACTTATGAGTGGTTTCAACATGCTTTGATAAAAGTGTTTGCTACGGAGGGACAAGTTGAACCCCGCGAGTTGTGACCAGGTGAATATGTTGGTAAAGGTTGTTGGCTTGTTGCTTTGACGCCCCCTAGTTGGCACAACCAGAAAATTGATATTTTTTTGCATGAGGTCACAATTTTGCAATTACCCCATTTTTGCAATTTCCCCACTCTACCTTAAGTAATTTACCAAGAATTACAGGTAAATAATTTACCAAGAATTACAGGTAAGTAATTTACCAAGAATTACAGGTAAGTAATTTACCAAGAATTACAAGTAATTTACCAAAAATTACAGGTAATTTACCAAAAATTACAGGTAATTTACCAAAAATTACTATGTAGAAGGTACCTAATAATTTCACAAGAGTCTTATCCAGTATTTCATATTACCCATTTTTTTAAAAATCACCACATACTTACCAGAAGCTTACCAGAAATTACCAATAATTTATCAAAAATTACAAGAGATTTACCAAAAATTACAAGTAATTTACCAAAAATTACCAATAATTTACCAATAATTTCCAAAAAAAAAATCTAACTCCCAATTAACCAGAAAATTCCCAGTATTTTCAATTAAATATCGGTAATTTACTCAAAATTACCAGTAATTTACAAAAAATGACCAGATATGGCTAGGAATTATATTTTCTAGGACTAGGTACCTATCAATAACGCAAAATTCTGCCTCCTCTTCCCAATCCCCACATTCGTTACACAACAGTCAATGTCTCATTGTCTCTCATCAATGTAAGTCCCTTCCCTCTCCCCTCTCCCAAAAAAAAAAAGAATTCTCGCAGCCAACAGGTATAGTATTCAACTGGTAGGAACTTATTATAATTTGGACATTTCTTATGCACGGATAAACTTACCCTGAAATGCTCCAAAATTATCGACGAGTCAAAAGTACGTGGTTGGTAGAACTGGCGCACATTTCCGCAAATACCCGCTTCTGAAACAAGACCTCTGGCTGAATGACTTTCTTCGTCCCGAATAATTCAATTTTCTGATACCGACAAAGTAAACGGCGTGGGAGAGGATGAGGAGAGGAAGTATTTATAACACTTTTTCTCATCGAAGCATTTCCATTAATCCGTTCACGCGAATAAAAAGCGTCGAAAAACAAAAGGGAAAAATTTTCAATAAGCAAAATATGTTTTTCAACTACCTAGACTGTAAATATGAGTTTTAATATGCACGTTCCGCGTCAATGACACCACTCCTACACTTATATATAGTCAATATACGGATTAAAAATTACGCAACATGACGAATAAAAATCGCGAACCAGTCTCTAGTAAGTATGCTCCTTTCGAAATTAAGCGAGAAAGAGAGTGAAAAAACGCGACACCGTCGTCGTCGTCGTGTGCATCGATGAAAAATACCTTTTAATAAAAAGCCAACAGCGACGAAATAATTTTCAAAATGGAATACAGCCCGTGCCATTTCTGAGGATAATTATTTTTTAATGGACACTGCGTGCTTATCATGTAGCTGCGGCGTCATAATTCTTCATTTCGTTAAAAACCGCAACCAGCTAAACCTATCATCAATGAAAGGTACCTATGTATTTAAAAGGTATGTAACGTAAGATAACATCCGATGGAAAATATGTATTTAGCCGACCGAGTTTACATTAATCGACTTTTATTAGCCTGGTTTGAAAAACTTTTCCGACACGATGAACGAATCATTTTCGCAAATGTCGTCATCCTCATCGTAGGTATTTAATTATAATACGATTTGCGTGTGATTTCCGCTCGCTAAAAGTTTTACGCTCTCGAGAGACGCGAGGCTGTGTAATTTCATTTGCATAAATGACGCCTTTTTTACAACTTTTTTTTTACCTACCCTTTCGTTGGTGGTCTTTATTGTGAAAACAGCTTCGCCAATGAGATAAAATTCTAAATAAGTAGATGATAGATTAGTCGGATGAGGAAAAGGTAAAAGAAAAAAAGCAAAAGGGATCAATGAGGAAGAGATAACTCGATTGTTGAACAAAATTAAGTACTCGTAGGTAATCGTGGTCGTACACATCGCTGAAAATTCGTTTCATTTTCCTGCTTTTTGTTCGATAAGCTCGAATTTATTTCAGATAGTCGATTTTAATTGCCTGAGTTTACTAACCTTCTTTCTCTCTCTGGCTGTCATTAAATTACTCTGGTTTTCCTTGATTGATATGCCCGAAAGTTATAGGTCAATGTGAAATTACGAGTTTGGTTCGAAATTAAGAAGGAACTGAGGCATAGAGATTTTTTCCTCGTGGAAAATTTCCTTACAAATAAGGAAACTTTTTGATTTTACACTCTCCGGTTTGACCTAAAAGCCAAGTCAGATCAAAAGAGCGTGTTCTGAAACCCCTGTGACCAAAATTTCAGGAGCTAAGGTTAAATTTTGAATTATTGGCGAATTTCTGAAAATTTGAAAAAAAAAATCAAAAAAGCTCTTTTAAGGATGGTTTTTAATCTTGTTCATGAAACATACATTTTTTGAGCAAAATGAACTGATGTAAATAATTCCTCTAATTCAACTACCATCATTTATCAGCAACTAGTCTTCTTGGGCTATCCTGGAGCATCCAGCGACTTTTTAATTTTTTCCAGAAATTTTAAACCGCTCTCTGGAAGGCTCAACAGTGAACTTTGGTACCTAAAACTTTGACCAATCACTAAAATGAGCCAGAATTCTTTTTTTCAAAAGTAAATTTTTATCTTTAAAGATAACATGGGTTGAATTTAAAATTTTACCCATTTCATCCAAAAAAATTCGAGACAAAAGTCTGTTCTAGGAATCAACTCAACACTTGAAGGCTCTGTAGAAGTTCAACTGGGGTTTTTAATGCTTTGCATATTTTTCTATGGACTAAAAAAACTGCATATTTGATAAGATCTCCACGAATCACGCAATTTCCTGACGAATGAGCCCAATGTCATGCATATTTCAGACCAAATTGCATATTCTAGCATATTTCAGGAGGAAACCCTGCATTTCTGTATAATGTTGAGCATTCTCTGGTATTTTTTTTTTTTTTTGCATATTTACAAAAATTTTCCAACAATTGAGATTTCTAAGAATTTTTTTGTTTAAAAAATTACTTTTTTGCATATTTACAAAAATTTTCCAACAATTGAGATTTCTAAGAATTTTTTTGTTTAAAAAATTACAACACTGCTAAAATATCAAGAAATTTTTTTTCCAAAATAATTTGACATAGTGCAGATTGGCCCCACTGCCAAAGGTAGTGCTTATTTTATGAACCCCTTATACATATTGAAAATATGTGTAACATGTGAAATTATTAATAAGTGTAAAATCTAGCGTATTCTTCTGTACTTACATACATGACGTCAGGTCGTTGTCTGAACCCTCCTTATTAAAGGGTTCGAGTCAAGGACGATGGGATGAGCAGATTTAGGAGATCTCTATATAGCGACGTATGCGGCGAGATCCACCCCCTGTGACAGGTCAGTTAATTAATGATCTCGCGGCCCGCGTCCTGATGACATTTATGATCGAAGACAGGGTTTAAGAAACATAAATTTTATTATTTACAAGCTCTGTACTTGTACATAGCAATCGCGCATATACCACCACTCTTTAGGGGTAGGTATTTAGCTGCTGTGTACGTCTTTATAATAGAGATTTCTTGCAGAAAATCCTCACTTGGTTTTGGCAAATACGCGTTAGCTGGTTCCTTGTCGCCTGTTAATATAACGGACCCTGGATGTGCCCCTAGGGGAGGCCATGGTCGAGCCATGTAAGTTGTACCAGTGGCGAGGCGTGAGTTTTACTGGTAGGGAAGCAAAGTTGGAGTGAAAATTTTCAAAAAATAGAGTACTTAAACCTCCATAGCCTAATTTTTAGATTAGAGCTATATAAACACGCGCATGCGCATAAAATGCAGAACCGTAAATAAGAATTAGCAAACAACTAGAAGCAACTAGCGACTTGCTTCCAAAGAATCACCGTTCGATGCTCTAACGCACGCGTTAAGGATGGCAAACATGATTCTTTTTTCCCTTAAAACTGGTTTTTTGGAAGCAATGTACAGTTTGCTTCCAACACACAGATTTATGAGTTTTGTAGGTAATAGAAAAGGTGCATCGGATGACATTTAAACAAGATAGTATTCTCGATTGTTTTAAAATATTTTTTCATATTTTATTGTCAATTTGTACTGATATTTTTTAATTAATTTAATTTTCTACAACTCGGAAAATTTAAAGGGAAGCATTGCTTCCCTTGCTTCCATGGACGCTTCGCCACTGAGTTGTACCCACTTCTAGCGTGGTAATTTAATTAGTTTTAATATATTAATTGATCCCGTGATCAATAAATAGTATCTGTTTTGGTACTTCAGGATGTTCCGCGGCATATCCAGATTATGCAAAGTGTTACGTGTTCTCTCATTTAGTCAAGTTCCATTGATGCCTTTAGCATTGGGGAGACCACTGATAGAGATGGAAAAAAGTGTATAGTGTTCTGTAAGTGGTGAATTACATTTACTATTTAATTATAAGTTTTTCGTCATAGTAGGTCTGACCACTGCGATTATTCTAGGGAATCGACGTTGTTTCGAGCTTCCACTAGTAGTTTCCCGTTGATTTCTAGTGACATCTACACAAGCACCTTGGAGCTAGCCGGGTAGTTTAGAGACCCTGAGCTCCTCAGTGTTGACCTCTATAGACGCTCGAACCAGTTTCAGCTTTTTGATTCTGCTAACAGATGGCGTGCATTATCTGTTAGCTCAGCTAAACTGGTAGTCCCACGGTACTTGGCGTGTAATGTTGATAATTGCACGAAAGATTTTTTAATTACATGCACAAGCTCACCCTGTTAGGGTACCACAAAAATGCGATTTCCAATGTCCTGTAAAGGATAAGGAACCACGACGACGACGAGGTCTGACCAAGGTGTCTAGTGCTATGACCGTCTAATAGGTATCTATTTCACACATCCTATTTTACCTGAGAGTAACATGGATGAAGTTTTAATACTCGAAAATTATACATCTCTCTGCAGGCTTCCTCTCTCAACAGAAGAATTAAGTCATTTATGTCTCTAAGTTTCATTCATTCTCATGCTATGTGAAAACATAAGTGCAAACGGTGTATGTTAATGATGATTTGTAAATAGTGTAAATATATGAAGCATACGCTTCCAAAACGCACTAAGCCCATTTTCAAAGATTCTGAGGTTGCAAGGCCATCTAGCATAAAGTTGTAGCCCAAAATGGCTGATTTTTTGATATGTTGTGTCCAAGGGTCTTGGCTACAACATATCAGAAAATCAGCCAATTTGGGCCATTTCTACGTTTCCAAATTGTACTGAGTACCATGAATTTCTTATCAATATTTTTGTGGACTTAGTGCGTTTTGGAAACGTATGCTACATATAGTATAAGTAAAACAGCGGTTTTTTTGAATAGATAGGTTACAGCCTTCTGAGCTAGCTAGGCAATAAGCAATTATTCCCCTTCTAAGGAATAATTCTTATCTTCACTGGGTACAAAATAATTCTTTTCCCTCCCATCCTTAAGTAATCAATCCATTTCTAACTATATCAAATTTATGAATCATTTATACATGTACATACGTATTACTTAAGGTGCACCGGGGGAAGTCAGAATGTTTTTTCACAATTTCAACTTTGATCAGCTCTTACTCTAGTACTAATGAACCAATATGGCTGAAATTTGTTATGTAGGTTCCTGTAAGGATTCCTAACCTCTGGTAAAAATTTGAGCGTGATTGTCACAGTAGCTTTCGCACAATGGAATAAAATGTAACTTGTTCTGACTTGCCCCGCTTTGGGGTAAGTCAGAATTTTCTACAAAATTAATTGGTGATATTAGGATTTGACCCTGTTCGATGTGCAATATGTCGAATAATATGTTTTCGAGGTCATAGAATCCAAATCTGGAGTTACTTTTTTTGAAGGAGTGGGGGATGGGCGTGGGGAGAGGGAAAATTTCAAATTTTTCTTACATTATCGTGTAATATGTCGAATAATATATTTTCAAGGTCGGAGAATTTGGATCTTGAGTCATTTTTTTGTAGTAGAGGGGGGTGAGGCGTGGGGAGAGGGAATATATCAAATTTTTCCTACATTATTGTGTAATATGTTGAATAATATGTTCTCAAGGTCGTAGAATTCGAATCTGGAGTTATTTTTTCACAGTGGTGGCGAGGCAAAGGGGAGAGGAGAAATTTCAAGTTTTGTCCATATTATTGTGTGATATGTTGATTGATTGATATGTTTTCAAGGTCGCAGAATTCGAATTTTGAGCCAGTTTTTAGGGTCGAATGCTATCTAAGTATCACCGTTTGGGGAGGGGAGGGGCTGTGGCCCACTGTGCCCCGTGGAAAATGGAACAGTAATGAAATGAGCTAACTAATGATTATTTGAAATAACTCCCGCTCAAAAACACGAATGTGTATAAAAATGGCGATTTGTAGAAAACTCCCCCTCCTGCCTAATAATTCCTCCATTGAGTGAGGGTGGCATTTTGGCTGTCTTTGTGGTAATTTCAGAAAAACAATTCATCTGACAATTTATTGTAGAGTACAAAAATGTATTTGTAAAAATTAAAAAACTCATGTAAAACAAAAAATCCTCAAAACATAGTATACACCGCTCCAAAATACACATCTGACATCACCCTGCAAAAAAGAACACATGATATTGCCTGATTGTATTGTATAGGATATTTCTTTTCAAAACATGTTCTGAATTCTGATTTTATATAAAAAACTGTCAACTTTGAACATCAGTGGTATAAGAAAACATTGAGACAAATACCAAAAAACCAAATTTGGAATTTTATACTTTCCTCATTCTACCAAAAAACCAACTCCAGATTCGAACTAGCTACAACCTCGAAAACATCAATCGACGTATGTATTACACCATAATATAAGCAAAATTTGAAATCCCCCACCCATACGAACCTACGACTCATCTTCCACCTTCACCACAAAAAGTGACTCCGGATTCGAATTCTACGACCTCGAAAACATATTATTCGACATATTACACAATAAAGTAGGAAAAATTTTAAATATTCCCTCTCCCCACGCCTCACCCCCCCCTCACTCCTACAAAAAAATAACTCTAAATTTGGATTCTATGACCTTGAAAACATATTATTCGACATATTACACAATAATGTGTGAAAAATTTGAATTATCACCAAAAAATGTTTTTAATTTCCCCTACCTGTATTTTTTTAAAGGCTAAAAAAATCCATTTTGACATACCTACCTATATTATCATTCTTGAAATTTAGGAAAACTGAAAAAAATTCTTGTTGACATAAAATTGAATTGAATTTTAAGTAAAAGCTGAGAATTTTTTAACATTTTCTTTTTGAAAGTTCAGTTTTTATTTCTACCAAATATAGAACTGGGAAACTGCAGAATTAAAATTTTTTTGCTCTTGAGTGAGGAACTGAAATTTTCATTTTGAAGGATTACTGAATTTGTATGGTAAAAAATTGAATGAATACAAAATCTTTTCAGTCTTTTCAAGCTTTTTAAAAGTATGATTTTCAAAATTTAAGGTACATGTACTTCCCACTTTATTAATATATGTGACCTCGACATTTGCCTCCACCTTAAAAATCTAATACAAACCTACAATAAATTTTTAAAATGTTTGAACTTTTGCTCGCTGCAAAAATTCATCTTATTTTATCCAAGACAATTTCTTTTTTCAATTCAAAAATATTGAAATTTTTCTGATTTTCAAAAATTTTAGTCCAGAACCAAATCTTTTTTGAATCTCAGATTCCAAAATTAAATGTTTACAGATTCGAACCCTGTCCCATTTTTTCTCTCATTTTTTCAATTTTGTCACGATATGGATGTTTTTAGAATCTTCCTAATTTCCCAAGTGAGTCATGACTTTGATTTTTTTTCTTCAAATATCATAATCTAATTCCTCAGTCCAACTTTACAAAGGGTATTCCCGGTTAAGATAGGTGAAATGGCCCTGTTCTCAGATTTGGAAAATCATGATGGATTATTGTTGGGTACCTCCAATAAAAATTTTCGACCGGAATTTCCGCCCCCCAACCCACCCCCCTTGGTCAGTATAGCCAAAAAACGCGTTTTTTGCGCGAAAAATTCGGTATCCATGAGTGGTGGGGATAAAATTCTGGTACCACGCGGAATGTGTAGGGAAAGCCTGGGCCTTTCAACACGATTTTTTTCAAAAATTTTTATCGTAGTGGTGGGGGTAAAATTGACAAAAGAAAACTTTGAAACGCCACAGCTCCGAACTGAAGGGTACTACACAAAAACTGTTTTCGCCAAAATGTGTCTTTTTACTAGTACTTTCTTTCTACTAATCCATGAAATTGAAATTTTGTCTGCAAAAGGCTCATACTTGCAAAAAACCCTAAAAAATACGCGTTTTTTGCGTTTTTTTGCAAAATTATGCAAAATATGCGAAAAATGTACAGAACAAAAAATGTTAAGCGTCAAATTTCACCCTACAAAACGTGTTCAAAAGGTTGTCAAAACGCTCATCTACTGACCTAAGCGCGCGCACACATCACATCTTTGCAGCAAAGTCATGAGATGAGGTATGGCACCTCACTGTGCAGTGTGCACTATCTGATAAAGAGATAATTGTCACGTTGGTCATGTCGCTACATAGTATGTGACGAAAAATCGCTACTGCAAACTTGTCAAAAATTCCTGCTTTTGCCAAAATTATCAAAAAAGTCACATTTTTGTAAAAATTATAAAAAAATTTTAACTTCTGTCGAAATTATCAAAAAAGCACTGTTTTTGATCATAATTGTCGAAAATACATTTTCTTCTGAATGATGTTATCAAAATCCTAGATAATATTTTTTGTAAAAATGAGCAAAAAAAACCTGTTGTTGTCCAAAATGTCAAAAATTCCAATTTTTTGACATAATTATCAAAAAATCTTGACTTTTTGTAAAAATTGCCAAAAAAGCACATGTTTTATGCCAAAATGTTCAAAAAATCTTATCGTCGGAATCATTGTAAAAAAACTATCATTTTAGCCAAAATTGTAAAAAAAGTTATTAAAAAATCACAACTTTTGTCAAAATTTCCAAAAAAGTCCCGTTTTTTGCCAAAATTGTTGAGAAAATACCTTTTTTTGACGTTATCAAGAAAGTCCTACTGTTTTTTGCAGAAATCACCAAAAACTTTGTTATTAGCCAAAATTTCAAAATTTCCTTCTTTTGCCAAAATGATCCTAAGAAGTCTGTGTTATGTTTTTTGCCAGAATTGTCTGCAAAGTTCTGCTCTTGCCTAAATTGTCAAAAAAATCTCATTTGCGTCAGAATCGTAAATATAAGTTCCTTTTTTGTCAAAATTATAAAAAAACTCCTAACTTTGTAAAAATTGCCAAAAACAAAACTCCTGCTTTTTGCCAAAATGATCCACTTTTTTGACGAAATATTGTGGGCAAAGGCCTTTTGCTGATGAATTATCCAAAAAATTCTATTTTATGCCAAAATGGTTAATAAAATCTCGTGTTGGCCGAAATAGATTGAAGGTACAGTTTTTGAAAAAATGGTCAAAAAGTCCTAACGTTTATCAGAATTTGTCTCAAAAGAGCTGCTTTTTCCATTTTTAAAATCAATACTTGTAATTTTATAGGTATTTTTTCTCTCGATTTCTTTTTCTATTCATTTTCTCTAGTTCTCTTTAAAAATAGAAAAATTCTGACCCGAAAAAAATGTTTAATTATACTTGTAAATAAAATGATTGGTACCTATGTTTATCGCACATCAATCTTTGGATAAGATACACAAAGTGTACTTTTTTTTTATAGAATATGAAGTATGGGTAAAAGATCTTCAAAAATGCTAAAAAAAATTGATTTTTCAAGCAATTTGTTCCTCATGATGGGTCAAGTTTTTGAATTTTGGTAAGATCTGTTGAACATGTATGTATATGGTACCTATTGGATTTGAAAAAGATTTTGTTGAAATTTTTGAAAATTGAAATTAAAATCGAAATTTGTATTTTTTGCAAATACTGATTTTGAGTTAGATTTCTGAACAATTTTTGGGTAATTTGCCTATTCTTGGTAACTTTCTGTAAGTTTGACTTGCAATATTTTCATTTTGAAGGATTTTTTTGACCAAGCATTGTGGAAACGTACTTTAAAATGAGAAGACTGTGAAAATTATAACTGAATCGCTCGGACCTCAATTTAAATATTTTTGGTTTTTTTTTTATTCAGAGAGCTCATGATTACAATCTAAGCTAACTTCAGTAGATGAGCATTTTGACAACCTTTTGAACACGTTTTCTAGGGTGAAATTTGACGCTTAACATTTTTTGTTTTATACATTTTTCGCATATTTTGCATAATTTTGCAAAAAACGCGTATTTTTTAGGGTTTTTTGCAAATATGAGCCTTTTGCAGACAAAATTTCAATTTCATGGATTAGTAGAAAGAAAGTACTAGTAAAAAGACACATTTTGGCGAAAACAGTTTTTGTGTAGTACCCTTCAGTTCGGAGCTGTGGCGTTTCAAAGTTTTCTTTTGTCAATTTTACCCCCACCACTACGATAAAAATTTTTGAAAAAAATCGTGTTGAAAGGCCCAGGCTTTCCCTACACATTCCGCGTGGTACCAGAATTTTATCCCCACCACTCATGGATACCGAATTTTTCGCGCAAAAAACGCGTTTTTTGGCTATACTGACCAAGGGGGGTGGGTTGGGGGGCGGAAATTCCGGTCGAAAATTTTTATTGGAGGTACCCAACAATAATCCATCATGATTTTCCAAATCTGAGAACAGGGCCATTTCACCTATCTTAACCAGGAATACCCTTTGATGGGAATTTTGACACATTAAAAAAAATGAAGTTTTTTTTCATTTTGAATCAGAAAGTTTTAATAAATTCTCTTGTCATGTGATGAAAATGATTCTCGTTTTCTTTTCTGAGAAAGGTGAGACTGTGAAGTGAAAATTAAGCCACAAGAACGCGATAATACATAATTGAGTTTCGGGCTCGATTCCGAGTTTCCCCTCCGACAAAATTTATAATTCGTAATTCGCAGCAGAAAAAAAATCACGAGGACTTTCCCCAAAGATTATTCAACATGTTTTTTTTCGCAAATTCAAGTCCCCGAAAAAAAATGAAAGTAAAAAAATACATTCAAGGTAATAGTCTCAGATGATGCTCCAAATTAAGTAAGTTCTGAAACAGGACAGAGCTTCAACATTTAATCTCCGTAGGAAAAATTGAGACTTGATCATTTCTCTTCGTATTGAAAAAAAAAGCATTCGATTTTTCAGTCGAAAATAAATACCTTACCTACCTATGCACATACTAAATTTTAAAAAAATTGTTACAATAATACGTACTAATATGAAAAACAATGAAACAGGTGAAGGAAATATTTGGAATGATTAAGCAGATAAAAAAACATTGTAACATGAGTCAAATTCAATTGAAAAATCAAAGGAAGCGAATATTTTAGATAAAGTTGGAATTCATCTGATTCATCGGAGCCTATACAGAAGGTCAAAATAATGTATTTGTATTATAATTTTTTTTACGCACTATAACGTTTAGTAAGTAATTATTTCGAATTGAAAAACTTGGTATTACCAATGACGATTTTTTTCTTCAAAGTATCGAGCAATTTAGAATGACAATGAGAATTACAATTTTCATTTTACTTTACCCAAAGTAGGCTATTACAGTGCAATGAGAAGCTTTTGAAAGCTTTCAGAATTAAAAGTAAGTAGTTTATACATGCAATATGTATGACTGTATGAGCTAACATTTCACTTGTCTCTATTTTATAAGTTTTTATGAAGCTATTTTCAAGTTGATATTACTCCCCCCTTCTGCCATAGGGACACTCTCTTTTGGTCTAAATTTTATTCATCGCCACGTTCAGATTCAGCGAGTCAAATTGCCCTAATTTTCACGCTTGAAATCTGAAATTTTTTCAAGCAATCTATAATGAAATAAGCAAATATAATTTCGAAACACTGAGCAGAATAGTTAGGTACGAAAAGATTGCACCCTAATCAAGAAAGATGTCACATTCACAGAAAAAACAGATTCGGGATTTTTTGGAAGGTTTTGCTGATTGAATTTTTACCACTAATCATTTTCATACATCTGAAGCATTTACGTATTCAAATCAATGAGTTGGAACGAGCAGGATGAACAGTAGACACATACACATCTTAACAAGAACAATATTCAAGATTTGAGAAACCGGAAGGAGGTCGAATTCCATACATTTACGTACCGTAGTATAATTTACGTACCGTAGTATAATTGTCAAGCTCTCAATCAACAGCTCATGAGCTAGAAGAATTATTAAACATAATGGTGCTCACCCAAACACACAAACAATACTTATACGACTGAATTTCCTTACCAAAATAGGTCATTTTTTCGAGAAAAAATACATATCGCGAATTATTCTGCTGACCTGGAAAAGGACAAAGAAAGAAAGAAAGAAAAAACAAAAAACAAAGCTAGAACATATTTGTGCCTCGTACCTACCTACGCCTACAAGCGGCGTTAAACATTTCGCTTCATTCGAAGTTTAATATCAAATCAAAGCGGAAATATATTATAGATTTACGATTAGCTCGAGGAGATAGGTATATGGTAGCGAAATTTCCAAAAATATACACTTTTCGCCATCCACGCGTTTATAACACGAGCGATATTTCTAACAAATTGTTGACCATGTAACTCTTTTCAGTTTTCTTTTATTACTATCATATTTTATTTGATTTATACTTCACATCTATTCGCTTTTCATTTTAATACCTGCCGGCTACAAGTGACGTAAGGTACCTATACTTGCTTAAAACTTTTCTACGAAATTGTGGGGATTCGTCAACTCCTTCAACAGATTCGATACCTATACCTACTAATCGAATTCAAGTGCAATAGAACAAGAAGCAGATCGAATCTAGAATCTAGGACTTCATGCATGTACCTATTATATATACTTAGTTGTACTATTCGTGGCTTTTTCTCTCCTATCAACAGCTAAGTGTACTTGTAAAAAGGGTCAGTGAAATATTTATAAAAAATCTTATCTCTTGCAGAGAAATAATTGTATAATGAAAGAAATTCTCCATCAAATAATTATATTAATAGAATACCTAGCAGATTAATAATTGAATAAAATATCTAATTAGGTAAGTACATCGATAATTAATTTTAATTACGGTACGAATACCTATCGGTATGTTTGTTATCGCGAATAGTTTATAAATGCCTGAATTAAGTATATCAATATTATTTGAAACAATCCGAATGAAATAGTTTCTCATCGACTCATCGAATAGATTATTCGATATTTTTATTTCAATTTTTCATGTTCATAAATTACCTACCTATGGGTTTTCACGATCGATCACGTAGACGAATATTTTTACTGAAGCGCAAAGATCACAATTTATTCATTTTGGAAAGTTTTAGATGTTGAAGAGGATTAGATATAGGTAGTCAAGAACCTACTTGATATCAGAAAAATGTGATGAGAGTCGTTATTTTTAGTCCTTGTACATTTATGAGGAGTAGGTAGACGGTAGACAGAAAGGTTCGTATAATTAAGTGAATTTGAGGAGCTTGGTGACAAAGTTAGACAAACGCCACTGAGGGCGCATACGGAAAGGGACCTAACGACCAAAAAAAAAAAAGTTCTCTGAAATTGTTGTAGGAACTCTGAAGGGTTCACCTACAACAATTTCGGAGAACTTTTTTTTTTTTTTTTTTTGGTCCGTTAGGTCCCTTTCCGTATGCGCCCTCAGTGGCGTTTGTCTAACTTTGTCACCAAGCTCCTCATTTGTAGATGCTCCAATTTTCGAAGAAGTTCCACAAATAACGTCAAAATGAATTCAGCCATTGTGAACTCTAATGTACTGTCTTTGTGACCCTTCCGATTGATTCAGGCACGTATTATGTAGGTACCTATTTTCAAAATCCAACGGTGCCAGTTGAAGTGCAAAATTTTCTCCTGCGTTGTTTTTAAAAACCAAAATCGCCATGCACGAACAAGTCATCGAAAAAGGTGAACTATTGGCTTGTGTCCCATTTTCAACCCTTTGAGTCGTGAATTCTAGTTCACAAGAGCTGATTTTCATTTCAGCCTTACTTATGGTAGGAATGGTATTTTTTTTCCTGAAAACTGGTAGGTAAATACAGAAATTTGCTATCGGTTTCAGAATGACTTGAAATCCCCACCAATAAGTATCCCCCACCTTTCAAAACTTTTTGTATTTCGTTCCAAATTGAAACTTTTAATGAGAAAAACTGCAAGTGGTCAACATATGTGAAAGTTCTGAAGAATAAATTCACTGTGCACAATGTTCCCACGGATAAGCAGAAACCAATCTTATTGGATGCTATTGGCATATCAACTTATGAACGACTTTGCGATCTTTGTGCCCCTTTGGAGCCAGAAGATGCTACCATCACTTTTGACAACTTGGTAAGCAAGTTATTCGGTTATCTTAACCCATCAGAGCCAAATAAATATGCTGAGCGCTTCAAATTTTACAAACGCAATAAGAAGAAAAATGAAGCTATCTAAGAATATGCTGCTGAATTAAGAAGGCTTTCTATGTCATGCAAATTTTTCTCTGAATGGCTTCAGGAAGGTCTAATTACTCAATTTAGTGTAGATATCTTGAGTGATGAAATTTGTTACAAAATTTTTGAATCTGAACCTGACACTTCTGAAAAAGCTGCCACTGTTGCCAAAAATTACAAATTGACTAAAGCAGCCTCTGCTCAATCAAATAATATGACTGGTCAAGATTCCTTGTCCATTCATAAAGTCAATTTTAAAAAGGGAAATATATAATCGCACTACAGAATAAGGTGTTTGAAAGACAACAGCAAACGACAATGAAAGTTGTGGTAGAGACAACTTAGGTCTTTACAACGACAGGTTTTCAACGACAAAATAATAAGTCAGCACAACTACATATTTTTAATTATAAATCACGACAACTCCTCCCGCCAAAAAAGCAAGTCTAAGCGACAGAATAAAGTTTTAAATGATTGAACAATGTACGACTAATTTTATATCAGAAAATACACAAAAAAGTGATAAATAATTAAAAATTGCTCTAAAATTGCTGCAAAAACTGTGTGACAATTTTCAAATGTGAAATATGAGTTTCCTATGGACTTACCTATTGATATTGCAATTTACACAATAATTTATACCTTTGTGTTCTATGATAACGAGAATGTGTCAACTTTTCCAAAAAGAAATGATGTTCATGAAACTTTATGACATTTATTTTCAAAAACATGGTGTGCAAGTCGAAGGACATTTGGGGTATAAAATCGAATGTACGCCAATGAAAGAGGGACTAAAAATATCAATACCAAATGTAAAATGTGAGGGAGGTGATGCCTGCACGGACCAAAAAAAAATCATGCTAAGACCGTTGAGAAATTTGCTGTGTCCTACACAAAATTTACAACTTTTTGAGAATTGCTCACCTATCATTTTAAGAAAATTTCCAATTTTTTCCCATTTTATTCGATTTGTAACTTTTTTGGTAAAAATAGGCTCGTTGATGGATTAGAATAAAAATAAAAATAGATGTGTTAACAGATATTTCTGTTGTGATTTTTTTTTTTTACTATTGTCGTTCAATTTATTTAATTGCCGTTCAATTTTTTATTTGTCATGGACATTTTTTATCTGTTGTGCAAATACATATATGATTGTCGTTCAATTTCTTTTTGGTTCGGGCAATTCTTTTATTTGTCCGGCCTGTCATTTAGACCACCTTTTCTATCATGTGATTCACCTATTCTGTTGTAACAATAAATCATACCCTTTTAAAAATAATGGGAAAACTAAGAAAACCCATTTTCAGTTGGACCCTTCTCAAAAGAAATGTTCTCGATGTGGTTGGACTAATCACAAGCACCAAACAGTACTACAGGCAGCTGCCTAGCTGAATTGTTATTATTTTGTCGTTGAAAACCTGTCGTTGTAAAGACCTAAGTTGTCGCTACCACAGCTTTTATTGTCGTTTGCTGTTGTCGTTCAAACACCTTATTCTGTAGTGCGATTATATATTTCCCTTTTTAAAATTGACTTTTTCAGAAGTGTCAGGTTCAGATTCAAAAATTTTGTAACAAATTTCATCACTCAAGATATCTACACTAAATTGAGTAATTAGACCTTCCTGAAGCCATTCAGAGAAAAATTTGCACGACATAGAAAGCCTTCTTAATTCAGCAGCATATTCTTAGATAGCTTCATTTTCCTTCTTATTGCGTTTGTAAAATTTGAAGCGCTCAGCATATTTATTTGGCTCTGTTGCGTTAAGATAACCGAATAACTTGCTTACCAAGTTGTCAAAAGTGATGGTAGCATCATCTGGCTCCAAAGGGACACAAAGATTGCAAAGTCGTTCATAAGTTGATATGCCAATAGCATCCAATAAGATTGGTTTCTGCTTATCCGTGGGAACATTGTGCATAGTGAATTTATTCTTCAGAACTTTCACATTTATAATCAAAGACCACCAGATTTCCTAAAATATGATTAAAAATTGAAATATTTTATAAGATGTAATATTGTAATCCATCTTTGAGTTTCGTTTTTATAACTTTACTTATGTGCTTAAATTTTATGACAGGGGTAGTGTTAGCTTGAGAATATTCTCAATGCGCATAATCTGAGAATATTCCCGCATATTTGCGAATATTCTCAAATGTTAGGAGAATATTCTCTCAAAAAAATAAAAATTATGAGTTTTTTTTTTAATTTAAAGTTTTTTTTACAATTTTATCACAATTTACAAGTTTTATAACTATTTTTCTTTATAAATTTCTGATTTTTCTTAATGTAATTTGAAATTTACCAAAACCTTGTCATGGAAAGTTTCCTATCATCTCTAAACTTGAGCATAATGTTTTAATTTTTTGAAAAGAATATGCGGAATATGCGCACAAAAATGTGCATATTCAAGCAAAAAAAGAATATTCGCAAATTTGTCCAACACTTGACAGGGGGGGGGGTCATTCCATGCCAATTCGACTAACGTTTTTGAGTCATGTCTTTCCATTTCGCTCAATTTTTTTTACAATATCTACCCACCCAGTAAGTAAGAAACCCGCGATCAGTTTGGTCCTGGCCCCCTCAGGGGGCGGGTGGGGGTGGCTTCCATTATTTTCACATTGTCTCGATGTCTTGAAGTACTCAACTTCAGCAGCGCATTCCTCCAAAACTATGATATTTTGATCAAAACTGATTTCACAGTTTGAAAGGGTATTGAATTTTGAACTTTTTAAGCATTTTGAAATTTTCAAAAGTTGAAAGTTGAACTTTCAAATTGAAAGTTCAAATTTTAAAATGGCGCTGTAAGTGGGAGCTACCATTTAAAATTCTGAAAAAATGTCCATAGATGTACCTTTTGATGCTTTTTCGAAATATTCAAGTTTCGAGATGGGATCTCCCAATGAGGGGGAGCACCCCGCCCCCGATTTTGGGGAAAACTTTTGAAAAAAAATCTGGGGCATGTGATATATCGAATTGCATGTTTTTGGTACCGCTGAAAACGAATATGACGTTAGATTTTTGATTGGGCCCCATCCACGGCCCCCAGTACCTCCCCAAATGGTGTAAAAGTTCAAAATAGGTTTTTTTCGTGTGACACATCAAATAGTATGTTTTTGGTGACGCTGAACACGAATATAACGTCAGATTTTTGGTTGGACCCCATCTACGGCCTCTAACAAATTTTTTGGACTTTTACCAATTGGGAAACGTTCTGGGACCCATGGGTGGGGTCAATTTGAAAAACTAAAGCTATATTCGTGTTCAGCGATATCGAAAACATCCTATTTCATATATCACACGATTGAAACCATTTTTTTTTTTTTAGGTTACCTCCCTTGGGAAGGTGCTGGGGGCCATTGCTATCCGAAACTTCTGAAAACGGCCAAAGTAATCATTTTCAAATCGAGTGGTTGCATAAGCACACGGGATGGTATATCAACAAGAAAAGCGTTCGCACTATGTCATTCTTGAAAATTTGACTTTTTAAATTTTTTCTAGAATTTAAATTGGTTAAAAATTCTCCTTTGAACTCACACACTTGGAATTTCGCCATAACTAGCCCAAAAAATGGTCGAAATAGCTGAAATCCCACAAGAACAGGCCGGATTCACCAAAGGAAGAGGCACCAGAGAGCAAATCCTCAACATCAGAATACTCATTGAGAAAGCTCGCGAGTACAATGTTCCTGCAGTGTTGTGCTTCGTGGGCTACAAGAAACAGATGCAAGGACCAAAGTTGTAGGTACCGAAGTTCAGTTTTTCACCCATTCAGAGCAATTTGAAATTTTTGAACAAAACTGATAACTCGATAGAAGCTTCAGAAGGGTCGAAAAGTTGAAAGTTTTCAAACTGAAAGATTTAAACAGAATAAAAAGATGATTAGGTACATAATTATCAAAACTCATTTAATGTTTGATGAAAAATAAAAATGTATTTTATGAGAAAATTGAGATATCGATGTAACAGCTTTTTTCAAATACATATTTTTAAAGCTTTTGAAACTTTGATATGAGGAAATATGCCTTCATCACGTAAGGGATGATTAATAAAAGCATCGCCGTAGTGATGAGTATAAGAAACATCGCCGTAGCGAGGATTAAAATAACAACTCCCAAAGACTGCGCAAGTCTGGTAATGTGAGAACTTCTTCTAATACATTTTGATGACAATTCAATGTCATCAATAGCCGCGCATCGAACGATGCACCTACGACTATAAATTGAGCAACACAGCCACGAGCCGAACTAGTTGCAGTTGTTGTATTTTCGGGCAAGTTGCATTCCCAATTAAGCTGCATCTCCTACTCGGTGGTCGCAAGACTACCGAGTAGTTATATCTAACATGATTTGAATTTAATTAGATCTCGTATTCGGCGAACGCGCGAGCCGGTTCTTGGTCTCAAAGTGTATTTATGCAAGTTAGAAGCGGATGAGTTCCCTCTACAAGGACACTCATCTCCTATTTTTTCCGATCTCGCCCACTTCTATAGTGGTTAATATTATTTCGCTTCGTGATTAAAATTATCGATCGTAATTCTTCACGTTCTCTATTGGGTATGTTTCCCATCCTGCCGGCCATCGGAACATACTTCTCGTCTGGAAAAGCACCCTCAGTAAAAACAACCAACCCCTGCCGACCATGTCTAGTATTAGGGACATACCGAAGAGGCAGGAAATATGGACAGTTTGTGAACCTGGTGAGAAAGTCACCTGCATTAATAACACATTTTCTAGGAAATGTGTACAGTTTCAATGGGTAAGCAATTACCACCCTCATTATCTATTAACAAATATTAATTATTACATAATATGCCAACTCGAGTCTAAGGTAGTAAGATCATTTTATACTCGATTAACCGATAGAATATGTATCTTTAATCATGTTTCCGAGCAACAATAAATCATATTATCTTGTATGTATGCTTTTGATTGGTGATTGGAAATTATTTCTGTGAAAAGTGAGTAGTATGACTGAGACCTCTCCGATATATTGAGCTAACCTGGCGAGGCAAATATTCACTACCTTAGGGAATATTTCTAAACTTCAGTACGTAGATAGAAATTCTGATAAAATCTATCTATCTCAATCATGTTTAATCTCACTATATCATATTGGCGCCTAACTTCCGCGTAATTCTCATGAAAATTGCAAAATTTTCAGTCCGACTTACTAAAAAACCCACCCTTAAAAATTCAAAATTTTCAAAATCGTCAAACTTTTCAATTTTTTTTTAAATTTTGTCAAACTCGAATTCCAAATGGTTCTCCTAAAGAACACAATTCGAGTGAAAAAACCATAATTCCAAAATATTCAATGTCAAAAATTCTAGACTCTTTGACAGAATTTTTTTTCAAAACATGATTTCCCAAGATATGTTGCATGTCAAAATTGACTAATCACTTAGTCTGGCGCCTGACGTGGATGAACCTCTCTAGAAAAAATCATACATGCCACGTATCTTCGAAAACTCATAAAGTAAAAATTTAAATTTACCAAAAAATTAATTTTTGAACTTTCTTGAATCCAAAAAGCTCGAAAAAACGAGCATAATTCAAGCTAAAAATTACGTTTTGAATTAATCTAAATTATTACCTTCCAAAATTTTTGATTTTTTTTGATTTTTTTCCATTTTGATTTTTTTTTAAATTCTTATACCCCATCAAAATTGCGTTTTTTACCTCAAAGTCTCGTAGGTAGATATGCAGGCAAAATTATAGCTCATATTTCAGTAAGAAAAGTCTCAGTGAGTACAGCTTACTAACACTATACTAGAATAATGTAGTATATTTATAATGTACATAAAATGAATTTTTTCAAACACTCTTTCGTGTATAAATTGCGAATAGGGGCAGGAAAAAATTCTAAAATACTATTCGATTCATAATTCTTAGAAATACAAGTCCGAGTCAAAATAATTTAATTTTGTTAAAAAATTAAACTTACGTAAAATTTTGGCTTCGTAAAAAATTAATCTCTGACTTACATGATGAGTAGGGGATCGCAGCTATATTGTGCCAATCGAGAAAAAACTCCTCATGAGCAAGGTGTAAAACCTGACTAGCCTCAAGGGAGATAATTATCTCGAAAATCACGGTAGAATTGTGGTACCCTGGTTACTGTGTATTTTCAGAGCAAAATAAAATTTTGATAATACAAAAATTGCTAGTCTCTCACTTACGTGGTGAGTAGGGGATCGCAGCTATACTGTGCCAATTGAGAAAAAACTCCTTAATGAGCAAGGCAAAAGCCTGACTAGCCTCAAAGGAGATAATTATCTCAAGAATCACAGTAGAATTGTGCTACCTTATTCATCATGTACTTTTGGAAAATTCCAAAATATAAAATTCTGAAATATTTGACTCATGATCTGTACCCTCATGACCTTTCGTGAAAATCATTTTACTCACAGAGAATCATGGGACTCCCCGTGAGCGATTGGTAAGCTTGTCTCCTAAAGTGAGTAATTTATCATCATGAAAGTCCATGCTTAATACAGATCAGAGTTGGATAATTTAATCAATTTTCTTGTGGTATAGTTTGCAATAATATGGACTCTCATGAAAATCATTTAACTCACAGAGAATCATGGGACTCCCCGTGAGCGATTGGTAAGCTTGTCTCCTAAAGTGAGTTCTTTATCATCATGAGAATCTTTCGTTTTTCCTTCATTGGAAAAACTAGAAAATTGCCCACAAATACCGAATACATGAAATGCTTAAATTTTCACTAAATAATGTAAAAATTTGAAAAACGTCTATAAATTAGAACAAAAATAGAACAAATTTTTTCAAACACTCTCAAATGCAAAAATTTAGAATAGGAACTAGGAAAAAATTCTAATAATACCATTTTTGACTCGCGATTCTTAACAGTACAAGTCCGAATCGAAATAGTTTAAATACTTTTAAAATCAGTTCAATTGCTTCTTAACCTAGCTAACCTCTTTGTGGTGTATTTTCGGACATTTCTGTGAAAATTACGAAGATGAAAATCTGAAAATACAACACAAACAAGGCAGAAATTCTTCCGAGGTTAATTTTGTTCCAAATGGAACAGATTACCCATCTGATGAATTCGGACCTAAAATCAGGGCAAAATTGCCGTTTTTTGTCAAGTTCGAAGATGAAAATCGGACAATTTGACAGGAAAATGCAAAACTACCCTCAAAATGCAAAGCATAAAACTTTGATCTTTTTATGCTCATAATTAAAGTGTTCAAAATTCCGAAAACGAGTGTAGTTAGGTTGAGAAAAAATTCACTCAAACTCATTCCTCCCCTATGGAGCACAATGACAACTTGAGTGAGGCCACCCAGTTTCAAAATCATGAAAATGTCTCATTTTGATGAAAATTTTTTGGCCATTCTAATCTAGTTATTTTCTATGTACCTAGTAATATTTTAACAATTTGGTGCATGGGTAAAATAAGCAGTTCAGCTCATTTTATTCAAGTAGGTACCTAGGAACGAATTTATTTCTTGTTTTTACAGACGAAAATCTGTAGAAAGATGGAATAAATTCAGCCTGTAAATAGTTCATTGAATTTTCTCTTTGTAAAAATCTTTCTCAAGTTACCAGTGAGAAAATGATCAAATACCTATCAGGAATTGGGCCATTTGATCAAATTCCACACTGGTTACATTTCTCTATAAAAATGCATCTCTCTAACCACCCCATTTTGCATCTGTGTAAGTTCAAAATCTCAAAAATCTAGTCCAAAAAAGATCGTTGCAAGACTTGAAATCTCCGATGAAAATTTCTTAAAACCATAAGATAAAAAATACCAAGTTTTCAGTTAGAAAAGAGCGCGATCTGTTTCCATATAAAAATCACCCCCATAGAGAATCTTCTTTGTATCCAGCTCATATAGCTGCACACACGTGCCATAGTCAAACAGGATGCCTATAAAAACATCCGAGCCGAAAGATTCCCACGAAATCATAGCGCCAGTAGATATGTAAATTAATTAACATACAAACAACTTGAGTATTTTGGTTAAATGCGTTGACATTTATTGCTTAGCAATAAAAACGTCACTTTCTGGTTACTTTATTACACCTATCTGCCGCATATACAAAATCGTCTCGGATACCTGAGAACGCCCAATTAGTAAAATAGAACTGCTTCCGTTTAATCACATTATTACACCTATTTGCTGCAGTGTAATAAAAATGTCACCATTTAATTTCTATCTCGTGACAAAGTAATTGGGTACAAGGCACATAGATGCTCAGCAACAAATACGTAAAAGACTACTGTATTAAGCATAGGTACATAAGGGCTTAGACTTTTATTTCGTCGCATGTAAAAACTAACAATAATAATAGCTCCCAATTAATTGATTAAACATGTTAATGTTTTTTGCTTTTCTGTGGTGGCCACATAGGAAACTGGAGAATATTAACACGCAATATTTCAATACTTAGCTTGACATTTTGACAGTTTTTTACAATTTATTACCAATCAATAGTTTCCTAACACTTTTATTGCTTAATCTTCTCATACTTTCGAGTATGGGAAAACAAAAATGTAAATAGTCACAATAGTTAAACGCTCCGATTAATTATATATAATTCCTTAATTCAAGTCATCAATATGTCAGCTTTTGACAATTTTTGACAATTTATTTACCATTCAATAGTTTTTTGACGTTTTTATTACTTAATTTCCTTATACTTTCGAGTGTGGGAAAATGAAAATGTAAACATTCACAGTAGCTAAAAACTCCGATTAATTTTCTACAATTATTTAATTCAAGTCATTAATCTGTCAGTTTTATTTGTTTTATGCCTACTAAAAATTAACAATACTAATAGCTATGCACCTCTTAAAGGTAGCATATTAATGTTTTCTGTTTTTCTGTACTGATCACATAGGAAATTAGGGAACATCAATACCAATTATTCAACTATTTTACTTGACATTTTGGCAGTTTTTGACAATTTATTGCCTTCCAATAATTTTCTGACATTTTTATTGTTTAATTTTCTTGTACTTTTAAGTATAAGAAAACGAAAACATACGTATCCACAATAGTTAAAAGCTCCGATTAATTATCTATAATTCTTTAATTCAAGTCATTAATATGTCAGCTTTTGACAGTTTTTGACAATTTATTACCATTCAATAGTTTTCTGACGTAATTTTCTCATACTCTCGAGTGTGGGAAAACAAAAATGTAAATAATCACAGTAGCTAAATACTCCGATTAATTTTCTCAAAACTCATAAATTCAAGTCATTAATCTGTCAGCCTTATTGTTCTATGCTTATGCACATGCTAACAACCCTTAAAATACTCCAAGTAATTTCCCAAAGTCATTAATTCTGTCAGTTTTATTTCGTTATTTACAAATAAGAACCAAATAAAAACGCTTATACTAACAATAGACAAATAGTTCAATTCATTGTTGTGCATTTAATTGACATTTTTCCCATACTTTTTGACAGATTTATCTATCCTGCAGTAAAGCAAACCCACATATTCACAATACTTTTATACCAATAAATTGCAGGTACCAGGCACTAATTGATAGGATTTCCGGCGAAAAATGTCACATTTTGGCAGTTTTATTGATTGAAAATAGAAAGGATCCAATGTAAAACAATGTGCCATATGAGCAAAAGCCATAAATTTGAACTTAAAATAGACTTTTATAACCCAGAAGCGGAGAAATCTAGCGTGAGAAAGCACCTAGAGCTCAATTCTCATCAAAATTCGTGGGAAAATTATTACAATGGAGTTCCCACCAAATCTCTACAATTTCCACCTCTCTTTTTGCCGAATTGAGTAGCCAAGCTCACTATATAAGCTCTTACCATCTGAGCATTTTCATTAGTTTCGATAGTACTTTTGCGCGCATCAGACCTCCGCATCAGACCTCCGTCTTGCACTTCGAGATTCTATGAACACTCCTCCAGCTTTGAATACACGCAGTAGGGTGAGTAAAAAATCTTCTAAATTTTTCGAATTTCGTAAACGTAATCGGAAATCGGGTTTAAATAGTATCAGTGAAATGGAACAAGAAAATAGCCAAGGTTCTGTTCACTCCTTCTTCAGTGATCATTCTCAGGCAAATAAAGAGCCTGTATATGAGGAAATGGATCGGCAAACGCCAAGTGACGAAGGGATAGGTACTCAACCGTACACTCGCCCCTTTGACCCTGAGCTTTTTAAGGATACTATTAACGAGAACGTATATGCAATTTTTCGAAAAACTTGGGACTGGAATGAAGAAATTCATTCAGAAGCAAAAAAGAATTTTGAAAAGCAAAAAGATGAAATTGAAAATGCAACAAAAGTAGCATGTGAGGCAAAGGGAATTGGAATTTATGTCAACTCTAAACTTTCTGAACTTGCAACCCAAGCTCATAATAATCTGAAAGAAGCTGGAGCATGGGTCGACGAGTTGAAAGAAAAATTAAGATCTACTCGCATTGCTTTGATTGAGACAAATTCTATGACAAAAGAGAACACTTCGGAAGTACAGAAAATTTCTGAAACAATTAACAAAATTTGTCAAGAAACCAAAAAACATGACGAGGGTTGTGCTTATTTTGTCGAAGAAATCAATAATATCAAGGAAAAACTCCGACGTACTTCATTGGGTGGTGGCTCAAAATTTAAATCTCTCGCGATTGATGCAGGATCTATAAAAAGTGCAGGAATCATATTCACAGACGATCAATTGCATTTTCCGCATGAATTCTTAGACGAATTTGATGCGTATTTTTCGGAAACAAATGCAGCTGAAAGGCACAAGATTTTGGCATTTAAGGGAGTGATTGATACGAAAACTCGCAAATCATTTCTCGAGACTGTACGAAACGTACAAAATTACCGTGAATTAAAAAATAAATTTCTGGACTTTTACTGGGATCGCAGAGCTCAGAATGAAGCAATGAAAGCTTACAGATATGACTTTGCATATGCGGAGGACCTTAAAGATATGGAGAATAAAATGGCCAGATGGGCCAAATCACTCCGAAACCATCGTCATAGAAGTGAGGACGAAATCATTGATATCCTCATAGGCAAAACCCCAGAAAGTCACCAACCCAGCCTAAGAGAAGAAGGACAGACAATGGACCAATTCTTAGAAAAATTGGCCAATTTGTCAAAAATGCAACATGATCCAGAGAATGAAGTACCAATCATGTTTCGACGAAATTATAAACGTAAATTTGATGATTCCCCTACTCCCACGCCTATAAACAATCCGCGATACACAAACAAGGGCACACCATCAAATGAACAATTATCAATCGATTTAGAGAAATTGCTCAAACCCACCGAAAGGCGGCTCACTGGGTAACCGTTTTAAATTGCTACGATATTATCTATGATATGAACTTTTCTAACAAGACCCTTTACAAAATAAAGGCACCTGAGCTAGAAGTCCACAATGTTGAAATTCCAGATGACTCAGATCCAACAGAGCTGGAACCATTCGAACCTCAAACTGAGCCATCAGAACCTCATTCACAAGAATTTGAGACAGGAATTGCACCCTTGGAAGTCAAATTTCTTGCTGAAAACATTCCTGAACTTCATAAACGTCTCAGAAACATTTCGTCATATCAGCAGACAGATATAACGTGCAAAAAACTCATCGAAATTCTTGAGGAAAGTATCCCGGCAAACAATAAAAAGCAAAGAGAGGCTCAGAAAAACAAACTTTCGAAATTTGAAATTTTCAAAAACGCCAAAGGGGAGAAAATTCTCATGAAAAAATTGGAAAACGGTTCAAAAGTACCATGCCTGCCTAATGAGCTTTTCTACGATACTGTTGACTACCTACACTGCGTATATGGCCATGTAGGATCTACCAAACTCGACGTAATATTTCGCAGAATATTTTACCACAACAACTCACTGGCGTATATTCGCGAAATCTGCAACATATGCATTGTCTGTAAGGTCAATAAGAACTACGCAAACCATAAGACTATTGAATACGCTCAAGTAGAAGCTTATGCCCTTGGAGATGTTCTATCTGTTGATTTGCTTGGACCCCTTCCTGCAATGAAAGATGAACCAAAATACCTCTTGGTCGCAAAAGATGTCTTTACAAACCGAACATGGTTAAGAACATTATATAACATCAAGAAAAAGTCAGTCTGTCAGCAGATGGCTACGATAATCTTCGACATTGAAAGTCATAAAGTAAAAATCAAGAAAATAATAACAGACAATGGATCACAATTTATCTCTAGTTCTTGGTACAACTTACTCGAAGAACATCACATTCAGGCTGCTCACACTAGCGCATACAACCCACAATCTTCATCCGTGGAAAGGACGATGCGCTGGATTGGAGACAAACTACGAGTAAAAATTAATAAAAATCACAACCCATTTCGATCACATTCTGGATGGCAAGATTTAATCTCTGAAATTGAGGATGAATTGAACAATACACCAACTTCATTTGGATTCAAACCCAATGAAGCCTGGGGCATCGCAGATGTTATTGGACTACAAATACCCCAGACAAGTGTAAAGTTCAACTTCAAGAAAGAACTCATCAAAATTCACGAGAAAATGATCAAACGCGAAATCCCATCTGTCTCAACTGAAAAATGTCTTGAGGAAACGTTAAATCCTGATATTGACCTAATATTTGACACAGATGGTTACGTCCGTGTTACAGCGGATGGAGCCTGCTCAAAAAATGGTGACGCGAATGCAATTGCTGGAATAGGTATTTGTTTTGCGCCAGACTCAATTTTAAACATTTCTGAACGTATAACGAGCACTCAATACCCAATTTCGAACAACCTTGCGGAATTAATTGCAATTCGTACAGCGTTGCAAGTACTTAAAGAAAATGAGATCACAAAAGTAAAATTATTGAGTGACTCGAACTACGCTATAAAAGCGCTCAACAATACCTGCTCATTATGGCAAACCAATAATTGGAAAAATTCGCGTAATAAACCAGTCCATCATGAACACCTATTTAAAGAAATTCTCGAACTTCGTAAGGAGTTTGAAAAAGTCGAATTTATTCATGTCTTTGCAAGAAAACACGAATTTACAAACATCATCGCTGACTCGTTGGCTAAAAAGGCAGTCTATACTATTGAACAAGACACTCTAAAAATCCAAGAAATGACCCACCGTCAACTGGTTGAGACTTTTATTCGAGAGAAAAGAAGGTTGAAGAAAATTGAAGAAGAATACACCTTCAATAAAAGTCACCCAGATCCTACATTCTTCAAAAAGGGAGACTGGGTCTTAATGGCCAATCATAAACAATCATCTTTTGCCAAACAGACTTCTGGCAAACTATACGAAAAGAAAACTGGACCCTACATCGTTATCCAAAGAAATGGCCATAACTGCTATCTTTTGGAACCAACTGACGATGACAAAATTAACAGAGTAGCAAACATTCGCCAATTGACCCTTTTCATTACAAAGGAGAACATAGAAAAGTTGAGAAGCGAAGTTTGCTTTAAATCTAGCATTGACTCTCGCTCGTTAGAGCAAAGAATCAAAGAATTTCTTACTGACTATCAAAATGAATCTGAAATCGACAGTGAAGATGATGAATTATACCTCGATTCGGATCACGAGGATGACACCGAAATTGTAATCAGTAGGAAAGATTTTCGAAAAGCATCTCAAGTGGTCCTACAAGAAGTAGCAAAATCAGCTCGTGAAAAACGTGCTGAGGCACGAAATAAACGACCTGAAAAGGCGCAAGCTACAACACATGCGTCTCAAGATTCAACCCTTTCTCAATCCCAACCTTCCACTTCAGGGGCACAGGACGAACCCCCTACTACGGTAAAAAGAACGAGAGGCCGTCCACGTAAGAATAGGGCAACTGAATTTTCGTCCCAAGAAACTATTTCAACCTTGGACGATAGCCAAGACAGTCAAGATAGCCAAGATTATGACGATGAAATATTTTCGGATGCTCCCATAGCACTCCAAAATTCACCCGATAATGACCTTTCCAATGTTCAAAACCCATTGGATACCCCACCTGACTCTGCAATTCCAGAATCGCAACCTAGCGAAACTCTAAACGCTCCTAGGGCAGGGGCAAGTGCTCAAAGGCCTACATCTTTGCCAACCAGGACACGATCGGAGCGAGTTCTCACTAGATTACGAACTAAACCCGCTACTCACTGGAAAAAACAACTCGAGACAAAATTCCTAAATTACGTATCCGATAGCGATCAAGAGCCTATCGCTCGGTTCTTCGAAATGGTTCCTGATGAAAAATCAGATGATGAAGGAAATCCATCATGGAAAACTTAATGCTTTGCAAAAATTCACTACTCTATTGTTGCGAATTGGAAAATGTGCGAAAAATACCCTATCATATGTCCTGACACATTTTCTGATTGCAACAATAACCACATGTTACTTCTATCACAACCGACATGCGACAAGTAAAGCATTAAGAATAAGTAAGTGTAAATATTTTCAAACCCCATAACCCCCTTCTGTCACTCTACAGTGGTATGCATACTCGTATAGCTACAAAACTACGATCTAAATCACTTGGAAATACACTGAAAATACCTCATCAGATGTCCTTGTGTATTTCCAGACAACAATGCTCCGAGTAGTATAAATTCAAAAATACGCAACCCAAACTATTTGGGAGTACACAGAAATTACCCCATCATATGTCCTTGCGTACTCCCAAGTAATCAGTATACAAAATTATCTTATCACATGTCCTCTTATATTCCCCAGCAACTACATATCCCCTTTAATGTAACGCTTAGAATTACATTTGATTAATAATTCATTTTTTTTTGTCTTCAGTGCATTTTATACACGCAAGTATTCTAAAATACAGACGAAGAACGATGTTTTCAACTCGTAATTCTCACCCTTGGTAAAAATAGACACATAACAGGTAGACGAAACCGGAACTCCACTGTGCCATGTACGAATACAGACATCAACCCTAAGTTCGTTACTCCAGCGACACAGTAAGCGAGTGTGACATTGACCCTGCTACATCTTGTCAACACAGAGCGTAGACACCCGCATATACCAGCTGGAGAAGATGCGTAAACGAACCCGAATAAATACGTACACACATTGGTCCGAGATTCATCACAAGATGACTTGGGAAAAGGAATACGCCTCACAAGTGATAAACACGATTTACGAGTATTTCATTGCATAGTTATATTCTTTTTATTTTTTTTTATTTGTGGTTTATGTTTTGAACACCCCCTACATACTTGTTTTCTTCCTGCAAAACACGAATTCGAATACTCGCAAATATACCAAGATCTAGGTCTCAGTATATTACAAGGTAACTTTTTCGAATCGATCTGGATACGGCACCGTCATTCAGTACACTAAAAGATGCATTTTCTCACACCATTCAAAAATCATCCTCTGTCCAATTAAAAACCCTTACTCGTAATCGTAAGCATAGTATAGGTTTAATCAACACATTACTATGCGCATTTACAGTTCAACAACAGCAACAACCTGTACGTAAGAATACATATAACGTGTTTAATTTTTTCTATTATAGACAACAGTCAAACGACGAGATCTAAATATTATGCTACCATAGGATACGAAGCCACAAATCCCCCTAACAAACCCAAAATCATCATCGATACATTGTGGATAATTAAATGATTCCCAGCGCAATACAGAAGACTCAGAAAATGGTGCAAGTTATGTGACAGTTATGGGCAACTAGAAACACTGCTACATAGTACCTCATTAAGATACTACGTAAGGTACAATATTCAAGCAAGACCAGCAGCATTAGAAACGAAATAATTGCCGGCAATGCAAATGATACACATGCATTACTTCGACGATTCATAGCAATCTCTATGGATTTGCTACTTTAGAAAAGTGAACTATAGGCAAATTTTCATTCGACTCGTCTGGCGATTCTGAATTTTTTACATAGTCAGCACTTCTTGAAAATTTCATTCATAAGTCCAGACGAAATGCTACCACTTATAGAGAGACCATTCGGTAACCAGTCAAAGGCCATAAACACGTCAACTTACGAGGACATAACTGTCATTCAAATTACGTATTTTCTCTCTATCACCTATTTGATTATTTTTATTTTTCGATAATTACCTCGCCTTCTTATCGATTCTCACGCACAAGTGCTCATTACGGTCACATACACCCAAAAATTATAAACTTGGAGGTGGAAATGATTTTTTTCATATAATCTGTATCAACTGAAGAGTTTGTACAATCAAAATAAAAGCGCTACCTTTTTTCGAATCGAACTTTATTATATGTAGTGCTGGGCTCCACGCAACATCTCTTGACTTAGCTGTGGTAAGTTTTTGACTTTGCTTTACCTATTCGTTTCCAAGTTTGCTCTTTTTAATACAACTTGATCTGGTTGGCCCATATCTAAGTAGGCCAATTGGATCTCTTTTGCATCGAATTCGCGAGTGATCATTTGTGTCTTTGTACCAAACTGCTGTGCTTTTACCATTTCTCCAAACTTATTTTAAAAGTCTCGTTATTCAACCACAAGACTTCGACAAAAGCTCCAATAGATCATTCTTCGATCGATTTTTTCCAATACCTTGCCAATAATTTCATACCTCAATAGAATCTTCCGGATTTTCAAATGACATCGACTCATTTTTGAGTACTCTCCAAAACGTCGTTAATTATTTTTTTTTGAAATAATTCTCAGAACCTTTTTTCGATTTTCTCATCATTTCAATTTTCCCTCACGATTATGTCGTACTGCGAAATAATCTGTGACCAATGCAAGCTATCCTTGGCCTTGCCAGGACCATTTGCAAGAGCCATTCATGACGATATTTACATAACGGCGTGTCGTCACCTTTTTCATTTTGGGTGCCTATACCGATTGTATATACACTCCACTATGAAAACAGAACAAGGTGCACCGTGTGTCCCATGTCCCCATCCGTCATGTAACCAATTGATCCTAGGATCCGATTCTTTCTTTGTTGACCAATCTCTACGAATATTCGAAGTGCTCAATACCGACTCTAGAGTCCAGTCTCTAGTGAATCAACTAGCATTACAACGAGATTACATTACACGTATTGAGATGGTATTGGTCAATGACAATATTACCCTAACAAGTCAGGTGGAAGATTATCGAAAAGAATACGCCAAATTGACGACTCAGTATAATAGGCTCCTAGATCATCAGATAGGAAACCTATTCGCAAATCTACGTCCGAGAATGAATTCATCTACCAAGTCCCAACCTTCTTCCTCTCAAATGGAACCCGTCTTGCCACAACCTTCGATTTCCAACTCAGGAATACCTCAGTACACTTCTCCTCCACCCTTGCGGCGACGAGTCCAAGAATCATCACGATCCGCCTTTGCGAAACCACAAAATCTTTCTTGTGGCTCTGCACCAATTCCAAGACCGGAGCCAGCAGAGACCCCGATCCCATCGATCATCAATCCTCGAAACCAAGATATTCAAAATGATTCAGTGACCCAGCCCATAATATCGCAACTCAATTGCGTAAATATGAATGAGCCGATTCCGTCAACTTCGTCTGACAGCTCTAGGGCCCCAGATCCCGTTTCAGACCACGTAGATGCTACGAGGTTAAGATCGAAAATTCCCCCGCCAAAACCGAAAAAGGGCACATCTGCGGACAAAAACCTTTTTCGCAAAAATTATAAAGCACGGTTCGGCTCCGATTCAGCCGAGTTAAAACCCTTTTATCCCATTAATTCCTACCCGCACGGCTTTACTGCTGCGGGATACGAAATTTTGGAAGATACATACAACGTCGCATTTTTCGCATACAATATCTTAATCATGGGGGATGGACACGCCAACGGTATTGCAAAATACCTAGGTGTGTCTAAACCCTATGAAAACCTGATTGATAATAAAATGTACCGTAGAGACATGCTGGCGTCCGGACTGCTCTCATACCTCGGGACGTTTAAAGAACTTCCAAAGAGAATAATGATTTCAATTGGAAATTTTGATGTGGAACGAAACACGTCATATGAACACTTCTTTTATGCATTCCAAGCAATCTGTCTGTTGTTGAAAAAATTACAAGTTCAACAACTCATAATCCTCCCCCTCATACCACATGAGGATATCAACCAAACGACTTTCTCAGAAATCAACCGAGCCCTAAATTTTGATTGGGAACGGACCCTCGGAGGAAGGGTTTTCCACACCTCAGATATATTCGAAGAACTCCACAGAAACAGGGCTGGAATGGACCGAAAAGGTCCCTTCTACCCATCTAACTTATATGCCAATATAATCCCGACAATGCGAGACAAATTCATCCCTGAGGTATTACGAAAGCAAACAATAATCCTAAATCCTAGGCCCCCTACACCTGACGTAGATATTTCGTCAGAATACACTCCTCAATTACTACCACTTGATTTAAAAATCCCTAGGATTTGCTTGACCCCTGTAAGGATAGCTCCCCGTTCAACCACTAATCCTTCCACACCCTCAACCTCTTCTCACCCAAATACGACAAAGGCAGTAGCAGTACAAAGCACACAAACTTCCTCCGACGAAAACAGTAATCTCGGAAAGATGGGTAAACTGCGTCGCCTAGAACGTCGAAAAAATGACGATAACGACAGCTCAGTTCGACATGTACGCCGACGCACCGATCGAATCGTGCGTATGGTAGAAGCAGCCATAGAACAGGCAGAACGAGTCAGCTTGCCGTCGATTAATTTGTCACGCGAGCGCGCGACACTGCTTTATTCTGATTCTAGATACTCCAATAACGATCAACGGGTACCATCGCAAGATGAAGAGATAAGTGACACGGAAGCCGATGAATAAAAACGACTACCTTAGCCGAAACCAGTAGAGCTCTGGATCACTGGAAGTGCCTAATAAAAGTGAAATTGAATCTTCCCTGTACATAATTAATCATTTATTTTTTTTAATCTAACCCTAGAGTTAAGTATAAAAATAAAGCATGACTAACTTTTCAGACCCCCATCTATACACAAGATACAATAAGTAAGTATTTTTCGAAAAACACACTAATAGTTTGTTTCCCCACAGAATTATTATGACTCAACAAAAACGCAGTCCTGAGTAATGATCCATATTAAATGACGATGTCGAGAGATTTCATAACTCGAAAAGCTGAGATTCGTTGATAATAATACTGTTGGCGACTAAACGACCACATCTTCCCATCACAAAATATCCGTAATTCTTCAACAATTAATTTTTTACAAATCCACATTATTCAATAGTTCAGATTTTGTATTCTACACTCATATATGTTATATGCATCTCTATTCAATTTTTTGCATCAATAGTTCTACTCTTATGCACGTATTGTTTTTTCATGCTATGTATAGATATTACTCACTTAAAATTAAGCAAAATTCTAGAATTAAGCAAAATTTTTTTTTTTGATACTATTACGCAATCTTTTCAGACCATTTTTTACATTCAGTCTCCTTTTTCAATAATACTAGAACCATATTTTTCTGCACTTATTTTTATGCAATACATTAAGCTCTTAAAATTAGATAAAAATTTTAGAATTACGCAAAATTTTAGAATTAAGCTAAATTCTTTGAAACTGTATGCATTCTCTAGAGAATAGGAAGGTAAGACTACAACACATTCGCAAACTTTTGAACTTTTTCAATTTTTCTTCCATTTTGATGGGGGTATGAATTCAAAAATGGGGAAACAAAAACTTAAAAGCTGCGATACGACCACTATAAAAAATAAAAGAAGCTGGCTTTTCGTAATTATCATATTCGCAAGAACGTTTATTAAATTTATAGGCCAAATTAACATAATGCTACTTGAGGACCAAGAACCACTCTCGTTGGCAGAGTACATACTTCGCGTATCTATTCCATCTAAATTGATAAGGAAAATCTTCGCATCGAACCCATTAGGAAACATTTGGCTACAAAAAACAGAAGGGCCGTTTTAAAACTCAAAAATTTTAGAATTTTCTTACTATTCTCACAAAAAACATTACCATTTTCGATCCTGTTGATTGACACTGCGGTCTCTGATCATCAAGCAATTGGTGTCTTTGATTGCGGGGAAAAAAGTCAATGGCATTTTTATTCAAAATTCCCACCCTCCGACCCATCTTGTGAAAACCTGTCACCTCAAAATAGTCTGCAGATCAACGCAGCAAAGTACGGAGGGGCAGGGGTGGCGCATCCTCCCTTGTTTGGAAGGGAGGGGAGAGCGGGGTACGGCATATTTTTCCTCTTATTTTTTGTGATCCGTGCTTCCCCCCGTGACCTGCTGTAAAGGGGTCAACCCCCGGAAGGGCATATGATATGAGGAAATATGCCTTCATCACGTAAGGGATGATTAATAAAAGCATCGCCGTAGTGATGAGTATAAGAAACATCGCCGTAGCGAGGATTAAAATAACAACTCCCAAAGACTGCGCAAGTCTGGTAATGTGAGAACTTCTTCTAATACATTTTGATGACAATTCAATGTCATCAATAGCCGCGCATCGAACGATGCACCTACGACTATAAATTGAGCAACACAGCCACGAGCCGAACTAGTTGCAGTTGTTGTATTTTCGGGCAAGTTGCATTCCCAATTAAGCTGCATCTCCTACTCGGTGGTCGCAAGACTACCGAGTAGTTATATCTAACATGATTTGAATTTAATTAGATCTCGTATTCGGCGAACGCGCGAGCCGGTTCTTGGTCTCAAAGTGTATTTATGCAAGTTAGAAGCGGATGAGTTCCCTCTACAAGGACACTCATCTCCTATTTTTTCCGATCTCGCCCACTTCTATAGTGGTTAATATTATTTCGCTTCGTGATTAAAATTATCGATCGTAATTCTTCACGTTCTCTATTGGGTATGTTTCCCATCCTGCCGGCCATCGGAACATACTTCTCGTCTGGAAAAGCACCCTCAGTAAAAACAACCAACCCCTGCCGACCATGTCTAGTATTAGGGACATACCGAAGAGGCAGGAAATATGGACAGTTTGTGAACCTGGTGAGAAAGTCACCTGCATTAATAACACATTTTCTAGGAAATGTGTACAGTTTCAATGGGTAAGCAATTACCACCCTCATTATCTATTAACGAATATTAATTATTACATAATATGCCAACTCGAGTCTAAGGTAGTAAGATCATTTTATACTCGATTAACCGATAGAATATGTATCTTTAATCATGTTTCCGAGCAACAATAAATCATATTATCTTGTATGTATGCTTTTGATTGGTGATTGGAAATTATTTCTGTGAAAAGTGAGTAGTATGACTGAGACCTCTCCGATATATTGAGCTAACCTGGCGAGGCAAATATTCACTACCTTAGGGAATATTTCTAAACTTCAGTACGTAGATAGAAATTCTGATAAAATCTATCTATCTCATTCACTCTTAATCTCACTATATCATCTTCACCAAAAATCAACTCCAAACATTTTTTTTTATTTGCTTGTATCTTCTAGAATTCAGACGTTGAAATTTAAAACAAATGAAGGGGTTGAAATAGGGAAAATTTTCGAAATTAGTACGATAGTGACAGTAAAAGTCATGTCCATCCAATCATCCAATTTCGTATGCGTTTTTTTTTTTTTTTTTTTGGTTGTTTTGTTTCATCAATTTCTACCCCTTCCATCTACCCTTCCAACTATACCTACTACTTAGTTACTTGAACTTCCTTGACCCGAGGGACTGATGTCCTTTATAATAATAGATCCAGTGGGCGTTCTTGATGTGCCTTTTAAACGCTCCAAACTTTAGTTTCCCAACCTCCACCTAGAACAAAAGCGTATAATTGCCACCTTGTATATTCCACTAATTTGAATTTTACAACATTCGCTCAAATGAAAAAAAAAGTTGGCCTTCTCCCTCTAAACATGTTTTATTTTATTTTTTTATTTGTTTTATATTTTTAAGAACTCTCTGTAACAATCCAATTGAAATGCCTGCACCATAAATTATCATAAATATCTTGATAATGCACAATATTGTACCTACTTAAGTTTGGTAGATAGGTATTAATACATATTTGAATCAACAAGTGTCTTTTTATTTCTCGAAAAAAAATCATCCATTGAAATACGGAAACCGTTCGAGATGAGATGGGAAAAATCGCGATATCAGACAGACATCGAATTGAAAGTCAAAACGACGTGCAGCCGAACCATAAGCCATAAATATGTAGGCTATAACCCAGTCACCTGTAAATGTACTCCGCGTAACGAAAACTTTTCTTCAAAAATTCTCGACACGTTTTTGAATAAAAAGTAGGTAAACAATAAGGGCTTAAAGTAATAAAAAAAAATAAACCTATACAGATTCGGGGCGCGATATTCGAGCAAAACAAAAATTTCATATTTTACGCGCATTTTCCCCCTTTTTTTCTTTTTCGTTTCCTCACTTTGGAGAAACCCAACGTACTACAGAATGCGTATTTATCACACTACCGACGTGTTTATCGATGGGAAATTAATTAATATTATTTTTAATTACTTAAATATTTCGTAATTGTCAGAGACCAGTTGTTGTAATCTTAGGTTGTGCTTCGGAATACACAGATGTCTAATTAAAAATACCGATAATGGTGTATTGGAGCCGGCGCTACAAGTAACCTCGAGATGATAAAGAATTGACTTTTTACTCGAAATATTGTTTTAGAATCACTTCACACGGCTCCAGGTAGGTATATGGTTTCGAAATACAACTTAAAATGGAAATCGGAACTCGAGTCGAGGTGATAAGATATCAACTGCGTACTTTGTTTCCTATCTGTACATTGTAAAACACAATGTATTAAAAATATTAATAATATAATTAAGTAGGTGTAGTGGGTACTTAACTTACGCCAGACATAATGTACTAAATTAATGCATCGATTTTTTCGACTCGACAATGAAATTATTACTGAATCGTAATTTTTTTTTTCAATTTTAACGTGAATGAAGTGTCCTTATCATATTCAGCAGCACGTTTTTTTCATTCTTTATTTTTTTTTTATGTGTATGAAATATATTGATCGCGAGAAGTTATCTGCTGTGTGGCTCGATACTTTGTACCTACTATAGACATTTTTATCAACGCAGCATTTGATGAATAATTTTTCTGCAATATTCTCAACAAATTGATTAAAATTTACAGGAACTAACTCCATTGGGCCTATAGTGATTGATGAATTTGTTATTTGTAGACCAACAATAACTAAACGATTCTAGCATTTTTTTCGTATAGCATCATCATTCATCAAGCATCACACGTTACAAATTAATTATATGTAGGGTACCTACGCGAAGAGAAAACCGATGGTGGTGCAATTTCGCATAAATATACCACGTGTAACTAACAATTAATGATAAAACATTGAATTACTGAATATGAAAATACCTTAAATTGATACCGATCGGTGATCCACTCGGTATTCGGTTGGTATTTACAAGACGAACAAGCACGCTTTGAAAGTATAGTGTTTTTGTTTTTCACGCGTCAGTTATCGCGTTAACTTGCGTAAATTATAAACTTCAGCTCGAGTCATCGAACAAATGCAGTTCATAAATAACACATATTTTAGATTTATTTTTGTCAAGATTACATCATGTACGTATTTACAACCGTAGTAGGCTTTTGCCACACTTTTCTGCCTAGTCCGGCATATGACAATAGGAGTAATCGCACCCCCCCCCTCGATCCTCCAGGACAATTTTTTTCTTAAAGGGGACATCCTAAGGAACATTTTAAAGCAAACTTGCCAAAAAAAAGGTTGGCCTTACTTACAAAATGGCGGCCATTTTGATTGACAGGTCAGCCGAAATCGCAGATTTTGCGTTTTAACATAGGACTTGCACGAACTTTTTCAAACTTTACAAAAGTAGAACGAAAGATCATGCAAAAATTTATCACCTGTCAAAATTTCAAAGGCTAAAGTGCATTTTTCGATTTTTGGTGAATTTTTGAAAATCGAATTTAGGCCAAAAATGGTGGAAAAAATTAAAATTTTACCAAATAGACCAAGAAAGCTGAAATTTGGGATATACCCTATTTTCGACATGCCAAATCGATTGGAAACGGTTTCAACCCGTTTTGAGCAGTTCTGGAGCCTCCAGCAGATTTTTGAAACTCGAAATTCCCACAAAATTCCATCAAATTGGAGTTGTAAAGCTAAAATTTATTCTAAAAACTAATTTCAATACTCTACGAAGTACTGCAGGTGAATTTCAAGTCGTTTTGGATCCTCCAGCGACTTTTAGAAAATTCCTGAAGCCTCAAGCAGATTTTCGAAACTTTAAATTTTCACAAAATTTCATCAAATGGAGATGGGAAGCTAGGAAATTTACTCTACACTCCAATTTTAACACCCTCTGAAGACGACTTCAGGTGGGTTTAAGTAATTTTAGGGCCTACAGCGACTTTTTTTGAAAATTACTGGAGCCTACAGCAGATTTTTGAAAGTTTAAATTTTCACAAAATTTCATCAAATGGAGATGGAAAGCTAGGAAATTTACTCTACACTCCAATTTTAACACCCTCTGAAGACGACCTCAGGTGGGTTCAAGTAATTTTAGGGCCTCCAGCGACTTTTTTGAAAATTACTGGTCCCTCCAATAGATTTTTGAAACTTAAAATTTCCCCAAAATTTCATCAAATGGACATGGAAAGCTGACATTTATTCTACACTCCAATTTTAACACCCTTGAAGACGACTTCAGGTGGGTTCAAGTAATTTTCGGGCCTCCAGCGACTTTTTGTGAAAATTACTGGAGCCTCCAGCAGATTTTTAAAAGTTTAAATTTTCACAAAATTTCATCAAATGGAGATGGAAAGCTGAAATTTTCTCTACACTCCAATTTTAACACCCTCTGAAGACAACTTCAGGTGGGTTCAAGTCATTTTAGGGCCTCCAGCGGCTTTTTTGAAAATTGCTTGAGCCTCCAGCAGATTTTTAAAAGTTTAAATTTTCACAAAATTTCATCAAATGGAGATGGAAAGCTAGGAAATTTACTCTACACTCCAATTTTAACACCCTCTGAAGACAACTTCAGGTGGGTTCAAGTCATTTTAGGGCCTCCAGCGGCTTTTTTGAAAATTGCTGGAGCCTCCAGCAGATTTTTAAAAGTTTAAATTTTCACAAAATTTCATCAAATGGAGATGGAAAGCTGAAATTTACTCTACACTCCAATTTTAACACCCTCTGAAGACGACTTCAGGTGGGTTCAAGTAATTTTAGGGGCTCCAGCGACTTTTTTGAAAATTACTGGACCCTCCAATAGATTTTTGAAACTTAAAATTTCCCCAAAATTTCATCAAATGGAGATGGAAAGCTGAAATTTACTCTACACTCCAATTTTAACACCCTCTGAAGACGACTTCAGGTGGGTTCAAGTAATTTTAGGGGCTCCAGCGACTTTTTTGAAAATTACTGGACCCTCCAATAGATTTTTGAAACTTCAAATTTACTCAACAATAATTTATCAAATAGAGTTGGCAAGCTGAAATTTACTTCGCAGACTACATGGTAATTTCAAATGATTTTGAAGCTTCCACAGCTACTTTTAGGAAATTTCAATTTTACAAAAAAACGTCATACAACCTTTCAAAAAGTTGCTGGAGGCTCCAAAACGACTTGAAATTCACCAGCAGTAGACTTCGTAGCGTATTGAAATTAGTTTGCAGAATGAATTTCGACTCTCCATCTTAGTTTGATGAAATTTTGGGGAAATTTCAAGTTTCAAAAATCTACTGGAGGCTCCAGTAATTTTCAAAAAAAGTCGCTGTAGGCCCTAAAATTACTTGAACCCACCTGAAGTCGTCTTCAAGGGTGTTAAAATTGGAGTGTAGAATAAATGTCAGCTTTCCATCTCCATTTGATGAAATTTTGGGGAAATTTTAAGCTTCAAAAATCTGCTGGAGGCTCCAGTAATTTTCAAAAAAGTCGCTGGAGGCCCGAAAATTACTTGAACCCACCTGAAGTCGTCTTCAAGGGTGTTAAAATTGGAGTGTAGAATAAATGTCAGCTTTCCATGTCCATTTGATGAAATTTTGGGGAAATTTTAAGTTTCAAAAATCTATTGGAGGGACCAGTAATTTTCAAAAAAGTCGCTGGAGGCCCTAAAATTACTTGAACCCACCTGAGGTCGTCTTCAGAGGGTGTTAAAATTGGAGTGTAGAGTAAATTTCCTAGCTTTCCATCTCCATTTGATGAAATTTTGTGAAAATTTAAACTTTCAAAAATCTGCTGTAGGCTCCAGTAATTTTCAAAAAAAGTCGCTGTAGGCCCTAAAATTACTTAAACCCACCTGAAGTCGTCTTCAGAGGGTGTTAAAATTGGAGTGTAGAGTAAATTTCCTAGCTTCCCATCTCCATTTGATGAAATTTTGTGAAAATTTAAAGTTTCAAAAATCTGCTTGAGGCTTCAGGAATTTTCTAAAAGTCGCTGGAGGATCCAAAACGACTTGAAATTCACCTGCAGTACTTCGTAGAGTATTGAAATTAGTTTTTAGAATAAATTTTAGCTTAACAACTCCAATTTGATGGAATTTTGTGGGAATTTCGAGTTTCAATAATCTGCTGGAAGCTCCAGAACTGCTCAAAACGGGTTGAAACCGTTTCAAATCGATTTGGCATGTCGAAAATAGGGTATATCTCAAATTTCAGCTTTCTTGGTCTATTTGGTAAAATTTTAATTTTTTCCACCATTTTTGGCCTAAATTCGATTTTCAAAAATTCACCAAAAATCGAAAAATGCACTTTAGCCCTTGAAATTTTGACAGGTGATAAATTTTTGCATGATCTTTCGATCTACCTTTGTAAAGTTTGAAAAAGTTCGTGCAAGTCCTATGTTAAAACGCAAAATCTGCGATTTCGGCTGACCTGTCAATCAAAATTGCCGCCTTTTTGTAAGTAAGTCCAACTTTTATTTTGGCAAGTTTGCTTTAAAATGTTCCTTAGGATGTCCCCTTTATGAAAAAAGTTGTCCCGGAGGATCGGGGGGGGGGTGCAATTACTCCTATTGTCATATGCCGGACTATACGGCTCGAAAAAAATTCGCGAAAGAAACCAAAGGTCGCCGATTTGGGGGTTGGGAGGGGAGAAATGCCAACTTTGAAAATTAGGGCCACCCTATGGAATGCCTTTGTTCCTGGATTTGGGGAATTATGATGGGTTATTGTTAGGTGCTTTTAAAAAAATCTTTGGTCCCAAAAATTCGCCCCCCCACACTCCCCCTTCCGCCAAAATGTGTATTTTGCAAAATCGGTGACTTGAATGACCGAGAAGTCCCGTTCTTATAGTACATATAATTTTTTTTCAACAGTTCGTAGGGTAAGTACATGCCTTTAAAATGTTGGTCAGTAGTGCTACTGCTTTTGAACTTCGGTGTAACGACCACTGCGAAATGGAAAAGCTCTTCCTGGAGCAATAAATCGGTAAATTTTTATATCAGGTACTTACTATTTATCATAATTACATTTATGTGCCTTTGTCCCCTTTTAACAATCGTAGGAGTATCCAAGTTTATATAACTAGGTAGGTATAATACTTACATAATACATGTACCTACCTACCAGAATAAGTTAGTGTAGTGTTTCTTAATTAACATTAGGTATTTATAGTTATGGACTTTAGTGAGTTTTGTACGCATCTAAGAATAGCTATCGTATTTCATTAATGTATCCACCTGGTAGGTACTTAATCCCCAAGAACCTATTTTTATCGAAAGAAACACCTCACAGAGTGGAGAGTTGTATTTTTTCCCTCGAATAAGATCCATAGGTAGAATAGGTACGGTTTCGTTGAAACCACATTTCATCTGATTATAAAGGAGGATAAATACTTATACGTAAGTAACACCTATATCGTTCAGGGTTCGCGAGATCAATATGCCCACGTCTTTTTCAACACATTATAGTGTAATTCTTCGCCTAATTTTACTAACATACGAGATGAATCTCAAACATTGGAAAGTAAACTTTGACGAATCTGTATTCGCAACAGATAACTTTTACGTTGAAAAGTTATAAAGTGCTTTTAAAGTTTAATTTTACATGTATTTATCTACCTAGGTATAACTGTTGCGTTGCTCAAACGAGAGAATACCGTGTTGTTTTATTCTAACTAAAACGTAGGTACATATTTCACAGAGCTTTTCTTCTCCACCTACTTGCGAAAGTATAACTTCGCGAGATTTTTAATTCGCGATAATTAATCTTTTCGAATCCAATGTAATGTTTTTACACGGAATAAGAAGCATTGCAACTAATCCTTTTTATTTTGCCGAATTTATAATCGTGAAGACTTTACCAAACGTTTTAAAAAAATGGAGAAATTATTTTTGAAGTAAAAAAAAAAAAATACTTATACATAAATAAATAAACGCAACCAAAATAGAAACGCTGCCTTATGTACTTAATTTTTTTTTTAACCTTTCTAAAGCTCTTCTTAATTGGGTAGGTAAGTAGGTATACAACTTGTTTCTAAAGTTCCATCCATTTAAACCAGCTCAAAAAGTTCTACAAATTTTTCAACTAGGTACCTACCTACCTAATCGGTCACTTCATTTGTGAATTTGTCGCTTTCTTTTTCAAATAGATTCAAAAACAATTTCCCGAATTAACAAAAAAATCAGTTCAAAACTTTCAACAAAAAAATGATCAGGAATAGTTGATTAAAAAATGTGAATTACCTGTACATTAATTTAATAGGTAAATAATTTCCTAAACTAACGTGAAAAAATTAATTAAAATATTCTAATGTGGAGGGAAGGGGTATTCATACAAATCCTCTCAACAAATTTCCCCCAAAATTATGGCTAAGATTCAAAAACCTCCTATACTTATTTGATTGAGTCCAGCTCCACCCCCCTTAGGGGGACGAAGTTGGTTCATAGCTCATCTGATAGGAAATTTGATTTAGAACAACTTTTATAGACCCCCCCCCCATTTTTGGGCTGGGACCACAATTTTGGGAGGTAGGGGTGAAAAACCTCATTGGGGGGCTAAAATCCACATTTGGGGGAAAATCACTTGGGACAGGTGAGGACTCCACGGATTCGTGTTCAGGGTACAAAAATAAGGCCAGTATACCAAAATTTAAATCCCCCCGCATTTTTCTATCCGCTAGTTTTTTGAAATTGACTGAAGGTCCACCCCCCCTTAGGGGTACGAAGTTGGTTCATAGCTCATCTGATGGGAAATTTGATTTAGAATAACTTTTATAGACCCCCCATTTTTGGGCTAGGACCACAATTTCGGGAAATAGAGGGGGAAACCTCATTTGAGAGACTAAAATCCACAATTGGGGGGAGAGCTCACTAGGGACAGGTGGGGACACCAAGGATTCGTGTTTAGGGTATAAAAATAGGCTAGTATACCAAAATTCAGCTTGCCCTCTAGCGTTTCCCTATTCAATGCTAACTTTCTTAGGCTACAACTTGTAACCTTTTCCCATAAAAATTCTCAACAAGTAAACAAGTAATGTTTTGATAAAATAGTCAAATGACCCTAATTTTTTGCCAAAATTGATCAGAAATTAGTGGTCTTGGATTTTAACAGAACCAGCATAGGTTGATGCAGGTTTTCAAATATGATCTTTTTATGTGAAAGAATCTATGAAAATCATCTATAAGTGCTAATCCAAATCTCAGTCAGGAAATAGCCATTGTAGGAAGGGAACGACTATTAATTAATAAACATAAGCAATTGTCAGGTAAAATAAACGTTATCAAAAGAGTATGTTTGCAAATTATTGATTGCTGTACGATCAAAGTAAATATTGAAAATCAATCAATCACTCACTCACTCACTGAGGTTGTCAGGTCTGGCTCCAAAGTTCTGGCTAGGCTGGAACTTAGATGGATGATAAGCAATCTGTAATAAAAATAATCACTTTTGAGTACACACACGTATTACAAGGGACATCCGTTAAGTCAGGTACAGAAAATTCTGTAAAATCAATTGGTGCATTTATCAAAAAACTGAATACACTTTGTTGAACTAGATTCAAATATACTACTATGTATTTACTATTGTTCTTTTAGCTTAAAAATGACCTCTTCAAAAAACTGTACACGTTCATTCTTAAAGAAAATGCTGACTTTAACTTGAAAAATGTTGTGGTCATCGGACTTTTTGCCACCAAAACGTTGTTTTAGAAGTCTGAAGAGATGAAAATCAAAGGTTTCCACATCCGAGCTGAATGGGGAGGGGTCCATAACTACCCATTCTACTTTGTCTAACCAAACCGTTGTTTTTCTCACCATGTGAAAAGTCACATCATCACAAAAAAGACAAATTGATCGAGGTTCGAGGTTGAAGGCATCCACATTTCCACAACTATTTTTACCAAACAAAATATTGTCCCTCGGCTTTTTCGACTTCTCAAAGATATTAAATGTTCCTCTACAAGGGAGAAATTCATCCAAAATGACACCCTGAATGTCTAAAAACACTCTGGCCGTCCACCTTGCGGCATCGGCATATCATCCACACACATTTTACAAATAATATCAAATTTTGGGCACTGAACCAACCTTTGTCTTCTAAAAACCACACTCGGACCATATATCCCTCTAATCTTGTGTTTAATCTCCAAAGGTGTCTTCTGTTTTGTGTGAAAAAAAACTTATCATAGATGGCACCTCTGCAGGTTTGTACACTGAAATCCGCGGCGACATACTCTCTCCAAAGGTGTCTTCTGTTTTGCATGAAAAAAAAAACTTATCATAGATGGCACCTCTGCAGGTTTGTACACTGAAATCCGCGGCGACATACTCACAATGTTATTAAAATGGTACCTACCGCTGAACCAATTGACAAATGGTTTGCGGTTTGCGGCATCTGGAAGTAAAATCTCCATTCCAACACCACACAAAATTTCAAATTGCTGGCATTATTCCTTCCTTGTTGAAAAAATTGTGTACCTCCCCGTACGGAAAAATACTATGGTCAACCATAGTATTTTCGCGAACTATAGTTAACTATAGTAACCATGAATTTTTGTTTCAATATTTTGGGCAATTTATTGGTTTACAATGCCTGAAAACACACAATTTATCAGTCCAATGATAAATTGTGTGTTTTCAGGAATTATAAGGCAATAAATTGTCCAAAATATTGAAAAAAAATTCATGGTTACTATAGTTAACTATAGTTAGCGAAAATACTATAGTTGACCATAGTATTTTTCCGTACGGGTCGTACTCATCGATCATGCAAGGCTTGTAAATAATTTGTAAATAGCCCCAATAAATTCTTAAAGATCTCTGCCCCAGGCCATGACGTTTTAGCCATGAACCAACTGAGGAAATGCTTCAGACCGGAGTGCCAATAATTGACATTGACCCGTGGTTCTGTGGTTAACTAATCAGTGTCAGTATAAGCTATAGACTAACTGTGGTGACGCTTCGGACCCCCTGTGGACCTGTGGTTCACCCATTTGTGTGGATGCTTTGGACACAAGTGACCTGTGGTTTGTCCAATCAGTATCAGCTTGATGGATTAATCCTCACAACTCGTCAGCAAGATGTAAATATGCATGTAATAAAATAAATCACTGACCTAATCAAAACCATATATTGGTGCTTTGCATACATACTGCACCAAGATACTATGCAAACAATTGATACGAGGCCTATTCTAATAAGTATTCATGTATCAGTGTCTCAGTAAGATAACTTTTGTACTCTCGTATTATTTTGTAATCGTAATCGTCGATATAGCATCAATGGAACAGGTAAATCCTAGGCAACCAAGGGAATGAAACAGCAACAAGCACAGGCACTTTACTCACAGCACAAACTTATAATGACTGAGGTATCTGTGCTCAGCCAAACTCTTTGCTGGTACAATATACTCACTTTTCATGAGAACTTCCTCCTGTCACCCTAGGTCGCTAAGATTATCCCCAGAGTTGGAAAAAAACACGTTTTTTGGGGGGGGGGAAAAACAAAAAAAAACGTTTTTTTTTAAAAAAAAAAACAGTTTTTGTTTTAAACAAATGTTAAAAACAGTTCCATCGGTTCGTTGTTTACAAAATTTTAAAAAAATAAGCAAAAATGAATAAGTAGTCAAAACTTAAATCTCAAAAGTCTTGCTTTTGTTGTTTAAATTTTATTCATCAAGTAGTGTTCTTTCCGCCAACAATTGAAATTTCTGTTTATCATTTTTATATTGGTTATCAAATGATTTTTAAATGTGATTGTGATTGTAAAAAATTGAGAATTTCATGAGAAAAATGAAAAAAAACAACGTTTAAAACGTTTTAAACATTTTAAACACTTTCCTTGTTTTAAACACTCCAATTTTTTTGGGCTGTTTAAAACACTGTTTTAAACATGTCTTGGTTTTTTTTTTTTTGCTAACCCTGATTATCCCTGTAATTAAGCAACTCAATGCAGTTGCGATATGCGTATTTGTGCATTGTAAAAATATATAGCAATCACATGGTCAATTGGTCACTGGCTCCGCGAGCCGACACCCTACAGCCTACAGGTGTTAGAAATGCCACCAAGATGCACCATAATGCACAGAGGTGTAACGATTACGATTATAATCGATTATCTCCGATTAATAATCGCCAATTATTTATAATCGGCCGTAATCGATTAATCGCCGATTAATCGGACCTTTGGGTAATTTTTTTAAATTAATCCAAATCTTGAGTTTTATGTCTTCCTTTTGGTTTTAATTTGTTATCTGATGTTTCATATTTTCATTTTCTCTTCAATCCTTTCATTACAATTACTTTTTGAGTAAAAAAATGAAAATGAAAATTGTTCAGATAATGGTTCAGAAAACATTTATGGCGATGACTGACGTCACTCAATTCCAACCAATCATGGAACAGCAAATTTTTTTGACCGAATAATCGCCGATTAATCGATTATTCTCCGATTAGTCCGATTATTTTGGGGCGAAATGATCGATGCAGCATCGATTATAATCGTTACACCTCTGATAACAGTGGCGTGCACTCTAATACTTTACCGGGCAAATGCCAGGTAAAATTTTGGGGGGGTGGTGGTGGTGGTGGTGGTGGCGGCGATGATGGTGGTAGTAGGCAAATATTTAATGAGTTAGTTAGGAAAAAAAAACAGACAAAAAATCTACTGTGAAATAAATTGTTAAATCAAAGTAGAAATGAAATAATATTAAACTGCTTAATACTGCTATCAAAGTAGTACCCACCGGCCACCTATGTCCTCCTATTATGACTTGAATGAATAATGGCGATGAAGTGTTGTGTTACGTGATCAGTTGATATGTTTAAAAGCAGGCAATGGCAAATGTCGTTTCACACGAACTTCGAAAAGTGATCAAAAACTAGTGCCGCCATTGAAATGCCATAAATTAACCCTATCATAAATAATATTCAATTCTACTCAACAAAATTCATTTTTTATACCTTAACCTATCAGTACAAGACCAGCGGTAGAAATATGATTTGGGAACATTTCTAGGAACAAAAATATATAGCGGTTTGAGGGCGGGGGGTGGGGGGTTGACTGAAAATTTTCCAACTGATGTAGGGAAATAATAACAATTTAGCCGATTGATATCGTATTTATATGAGATTTTCTGTTTTGGATTTTTGAGGACCCAAATGTGAATTTTTTATTTTAAAACAAGAAACAAAGTGGCCTCAGCGAGCAAGGGCGAAAGTTTTTGAAAATTTGTATTTCGAAAAAAGCAAAAAACGACGTTTTTGTATATGTATGCCAGGAGTTTGTTTCGCTTTTAAATTTTTAGGATTTGAAAGATCTTTTCAGGATGTTAATTTTGGAAAAGAAAAGAAAACAAGTCCGAGAAAAGCGAGGGCAACAGCTTTCGAAAATTTGTGTTTCGAGAATTTAAGGAAATGGTTTTTTTTTTCATAGCGGGCCCTTCTTTTGACGGGCTCTCCAGAAAGCGTGGGCTCGAGGCGATCTTCCCCTTTGCACCCTTCTCCCCTCGAACCGCCCTGTTTTCAACTCTAAACTATTCCATAATATTGTTGACTTTACTAAACACAGCGAGTTGATAATTGCTGCACACACTCGCCATAGAATAGTACCTATAGGTACTTCTCTATACGTATTACATTAAATAAGTTATATTATAACTTGAATGAAAAAAAATAATGGGTAGGTAAATGTCGTATTTCACAAATATTTTGAAACGTGATCAGAAAGTCTGGGGGCGAATTTAAGGGGGTGTAGGAGGTATTATATCCCTCTAATTCATATTTTAAAAATTCGGAATTTATTGGCAAAATCGTTAATTTGCGGACAAAATCACTAATCTATTCTCAAAATTCTCATTTTTTCAGACGCTTTTGCCCTCGCTTTGCTCGGGCTGAATTTGTTATCTTCTATTTCTCAAATTATTCATAATTGTGAGGGGTCCCGAAACAACAAGCGGCCCCCCGCGCCGGGGCCATGTTCAAACCAAAAAAAGATGATATTTGGACTTTCTCCAACGAAAAATTTTGTGAGATTTTTTCTTCAAAAATCTAAATTTTCAATTTTAGTAAATTCAAATTCTGAAATTGTGTGATCAAAAGAATAAACTCATCAGTCACCACAAAAAAAAATTGTTTTTTTCCACTCAAAATACAAATTTTTGAAATTTTCTGTCCTCACTTCACTTGGACCTGTGTGTTTTTTTTTCAAATTGAGATCGAACTTTTATAAAAATCTATTGAGTAGGTATTCAAACTTCAAGGAATTTTCAACAAAAAAAAAACACTTCTCACCTATAAAAAAACGTTGTTTTTCTATTTCTCGAAACTAGATTTTGCTCTCACTCCACTCAGAGCCTGTTTGCTTTTCATTTTCAAATTTGAAATTTTTCAAGCTCTAAAATTTTGTGCTAAAAAAGTGAACAAATTTTTCAAAACCATCGTTTTTTACCTTTTGAAATGAAAATTTTTAAAAGCTTTTGCCCTCGCTTTGCTCGGGTCAATTTCTATCACTTTTCTAAATCGAAAAAAATACATTTTTTGAAACTTTCATAAAATCAGAAGGGAAATTAGAATTTTGAATTACATAATATATCAATTGACAAAATTGTCAATTTATCCTTTATTTCATTTTTAAAAAGTTCATTTAATTCGGCATACTCGATATTTTTTTCTTATGGCAAATTTCTCCTTCATCCTCCCTCTTCAAAAAAAAAATCGGTTCTTTTTGCTATTAGGTACCTACTATACCTACCTACATAATAAATATTGAATAAAAAGACAAAAGTAAAAATCAATCGCACAACTTACATTCAAGTATCCAAACCTGAGAAAAAAACAGCACGAGAAAGATTCTTAAGGGGAAGGAAAAAATTTTGGGGGCCTCATTCGGTGCATCCACCAGGGGGCCCAAACCGACCCAGTCCGCCACTGAGTGAGTGATGGAAAAACTAGAATTTCCTATCAAAATTACAGTAGTTTTGCTTCTTCAAACTAAAAATTTTGAAGAGCGTTTGCCCTCGCTTCGCTCGGGCCCTTCATGATGATGCTTTCAAAAATTTTAAGAATAAAACTAAAGTATGAAAATTAACAGAAAAATTCCAGAAATACTCATATTGAACATTTGAAAAATGCAAAATTTTGTGCTAAGCTGGTTAAATTTTAATTATTTAATCATTTCAAAAAAAAAAACTGATTTTTCATTCTATACTCAAAATTTTCAAAACACTTTGAATGCTTGATTTGCAAAAAAAAAAAACTTCAATAAACTGAAAAGTTTTCAAATTAAAAAATGTTTACAAGTTGAAAATTTTTAAAAAATAAATCAAATTAAAAATCTGGAAAAATTTAAAAAAAATGAACAAGTAGATACATATAAGATCTTCAGTGACAAGCTGATAATCTACTTCTGGCATGGACGAAATCAATCGCAAGATTTATCATGGGTAAATTAACAAAGAAACCTAATTTTTTGGAACTTGAATAAGACATTTTTGAAAGCTTTTGCCCTCGCTTCGCTCGGGCTAAATAATTTTTATGTTTTTTCGCCTTTTGAAGAGCCCAAGATAGAAAAATTTACTTTTTGTTTAAAAAAATACCAAATAATTTACTTTACCCCTCACTTTGTTCGGGTCCGTTCACTTAGTTTTCCTTTTTAAAATTGAATTAAAAAAACATTTATTCAAATTCTAGAATATTTTAAAGCCAAAAAAATGAACTCGTCAATGTTTTTTCACATCTCAAAATACAAATTTTCAAATGCTTTTGCCCTCGCTTCGCTTGGGTCTATTGTTTCTTTTATCCACAATACAACATTCCATATGAAGCTTCTAATTTTGTTGTTTTTTTTTAAAGATAACTTTCATCAACAGTCATAAATCTGAATTGAATACTACTTCAATCAGCAAAATTCTTAAAATTGACTGTTTTCTTGGTAAAATAAGTATTTTTTCCAAATCAGTTGGAAAATTTCCGCTTGACCCTATCCCTTCCTAAAATAAAACGTCTAGTTTCGTCTTTGACTTGAAAAAAATTTTGGCTTGGGGGGGGGGTGGTGGTGGTATCGTCATGAATGAAAAATGCCCGGTAATCTTTCAACTCAGTGCACGCCACTGTCTGATAATGCACATTGTGTGAGAATCAGAGCTGTGCGACCAAAACAATCCTGAAACTGGAACTGATTAAATCCTGATTCAAATCCAATCCCAAAACCAATCCTGAAACCAAAACTGTTATTTTTCTTGATCCCAAAACTGATATAATTTTGAACTGGAAACAATCCCAAATTCAGTCTCGGGATTTCAATTTTTGCCTTTTTTCTGCGAATTTATTTTGAGAAATGGTCATTTTACACCACTTATTGTCAATTATTCAGATTGTAATAAAAATTACTCGACGAATTAACAAAATATGCAAACCTCCCATTTTTTAAGCTCTTGCTGGATCCATTAGTCAATTTGAGCTTAAAACTGGTTGAAATGGAAATCCCGAAAACAAAACCGATTCAACCCGGAACCGAAACAATTTTTTCAACACCAAAACAGATCCCAAAACCGAAATGAAAATTTAGAAGAACAAATCCCAAAACAAATCCAATTCCAAAATGAAAAAATTTCAAACTTGAAACCGAAATCCAATCCCAAAATCGTTTCGGTCCAACAGCTCTGGTGAGAATACAAAAAAAATAATTGTAAATAAAAACGACTTCTTACATTGAGAATTAAGCCATTTACCCCCACCCCTCCCCCAACAACAACTGGGGTATGAATTAGAGCGAAAACCCCGTGATTTTTATCAAGAACGACCCTGTTGAAGACCTATAGGTAAGTATTTCCTCTCCATGGACATCTCTGAGGCTGAAACATTTTCTGAGTGACTTTTTTCAATTCAAAATCAAGATCTCTGTCGAGTTTAATTGAAATCCTACGATATATATTTTTTTTGCGATCCGCCTTTATGCTTTTTCAAGAGAGCCTTTATTTCGACTTACGTCTTACGTAGGTAGTAGGTACCTACAATTAATGTCCCAAAATAATTGAGCATTGAGCTGAAGTGAAAGTGTAAACATTTTAAAAATACTTACCTACGTCAGTACGTATGTTGTGAATCTGTCAAAAATGTCGTCTACCAAGTAGACAACTAATTGCATCAAGACAAGTCTCGTCTTAATAAAATTAGCGTTAAAAAAACACGAGCTTCTTATTTCTTCTAGTCGAATGAAGCTGGTTTTTACTGGATAATTATAAGGAAATGAAAATGTTCTGAAACAGACGTTTGAGGATAAAATACGAAATAATTGATATTACTATTTATATTTAAGTTTGAATTGACGCCCATTAACATCGTATACACGACGAGAATACATATCGGAAGTGACACTGAACGAGATAAAATACCCCTGAATAACAAAACCTCGATTACGAAGACCATCTACAGGCTATATACACATATGCTCGGCGAGTAAATGTATGTAAGTGAAGTACACCGAGCTATTAATTGTTAAACGTGCTCATTCTATATAATAATGACGCGTAAAATATATTTTCATGATTCATAAATAATCATACATGGCTCAATTAATTTTCCTGATAAGGAATAATCTCTTGGTAGAAAATCCAGTGTACCTAGTTACCTATACAGTTATACGTTCATTTTGAGCCTATTGCTTGGCAGGAATTCGTTCAAGACCAAGAGCAAAGTCCATCTTCCATCTTCCACCTTTGCCTCCCCTCCCCTCCGCTAGACGCCATTCATTTATATGTGGAGAAAAAAGAAACAATACGTACAGTATACGTTTGTCCATTGTATATAAAAATAATACAACGAGACGATGGAGTGGTTTATTTACGTACATTGGCGAGTATTTTTATTTTTGTAAACTATTATGATACCACAGAATACAAAGTGTATACATAAAGAAGTCGAAAAAAATAATACGATTATGGAGATCGAGGCTGACGCCCCACGATAGTCAGGCTGCTGTTGGCAGAGTGGCAATCGGGCAATCAATGAACCAACGAACTCGACCAGAATATACTTTGTTATCAATGAAAATCCACCCAATACACTCGTTTCCTCCCGTCCAGCCTAGCATATGACTAATTGAAGGCGCGGGAAGCACATTAGTAAAATTCTTCTCTCGCACAGATGATTATACACATACATCGGTTCTGCGATATATGTATATTATACTGAATACAATTATGACCTTTTAACCAAAAGGTTCAGCGATTAAAATCATTTACGTTCGCATTGTACTTAGTTGATTCGCTTTGGTCGCATGTGTCGGTGTGTTTTTTAAGTCATAAAAATGCGGACTTCCGATTTCGTTGTGGTGATTTTTGTGTCGCTTTGGGGGTGTGTTTTGACCCAATATCGCGCTGACAATTTCACCGAAACTATTACGTTGGACGATGCGAAACTTGGTGAATTTTTAGCGACGGAGAAAACCGAAGAAGACGGAACCGGTGTCGATAAATTGGACGAGAGTAAAAGGAAGTAAGTGTTTTTCGCTTACCGGATGTTTACCTCAATTTTTGTACCCAACTCGAGTTATTTTTTATATTTTTTTTTTCACAAAATGAGGCGAAATAATTTTGTAAAATACCTCGTTTCGTTCGAATACCTCGATTGGGAATTTTTGTGGGATTTTTTTTCACCTCTATGAGACGCTAGAGTGGAAAATTTTTCAAATTTTTAAACAAATAATATCGAATAATTGATGTGGAAATGAATTTCGTCAATTTTTTCGAAAAATATTCACCATCAAGGTCAAAAAAAACACCAAGTTCTGTTGGACTATTGACAGCTGGTTCAACGTGTGTGCCTGCTTAATGATGTACGATTGATAACTGATTGAAAAGTTTTATTAAATTGAGTAACATTCGCGTTAATTATCGCGCTGCTTACGAAATTATTAGGTATGTATTTTTCTTTCGACAAAGTAAAGTCGTGAAAATACGATAAAATTGATTACGACGTCGAGTAGTATAGGCTCTTGAAAAAATACACACTCGACATCGAACCAGTCTAGATTATTTTTTTCCAAGCACCGGTAGGTAGGTAGGTATAAGTAGCTCTAAATATACGATAAAAATGGTTTACCTTTGGTTGTAGCAGTACGATCGTTTTAAAAGCTCGATACAAGTTTAATAAAACTCGAGGAAAAATTACCTAGAATAATTTTTTTAATCACCTTGAAATTTTCTAATTTATAAGCGCTTCGTACAGGTAGGTATATCGCGTGCGAATAAAAATTTCTCGCGATTAAATAATATACGTGGCCAAATTTGTGTACGTACAGTTGATAGAGGACCCCCCGAGGGAAATATGTGTTGACGGTTTTCCGATATATTCCCATTTATACGAATTTATTGTTTAGATTGGACCCCGAATACCCATCAAGTCGTTTGTTAACTTTATACTCAGCTCATTTCGTACCTATATCTCTTCTAACCTGTAGGTACTGTATATAAAAGATGAAGAGCGAAACGAGAAGAGAATTTTTTTCAGTCTACGATATATACCTAGATAGATACCTGCTTTAGGAGTTATACAGTCTATTGCAGCATATACACTGTTTCATATTCCTAACTCGTTTTACGTCGTAAAAATGAAATTTTTCAACGTCTACTATCGTAATATTTTCAACATCGAAGATACCTACAAGTATTATAGGCAAAATTTTTTAACACGTCAAGTTGCTCGTAATGTATTAAGAGTCAAACGGTTTCTATGGTCTATGGTGGAGGGTATTTCGTGGAAAAAAATTGTTTTCAACTCGAGTAGATTTTAATACGGATTAGAAAACTTTTACAACCTTGGACTGCGCTTTAATGCCTCAACTTATATAAGCATGGTTTTTTATTTTGATGCCTACTTAACGAGTACTTTCTAGGTTCCATCTGGTCATAAAGTCGTGGTTTGGGAAAATATTTTCTTTCGAGTAAATGGGGTGCTTAAAAAGATGGCGAAATTCGGTATAATTTTATATGCATATTTATCAATTTTCGGAATGTAGTTCAAATGGGGCGAGACTAGGAGCCCTTTACGTATGGGACTAGAAGCCGGGTATGGAAATACGCCATTTTTGGTTATAGATTTTTAAGTTTTGAATAATTTTTTCATTTCAGTGTTATCACGAAATGGAATCGAGAAAATGGTGGATAAAATATTTATTTTACGTAGGTATTAAAAAAACTATCACGAGATGAAAAAAATATGGCTAATAAATTGATGGTTTTATTAATAAATCGAGTCCCATAAAATTTCTTCGTATACTCGTAACCAAAAATGGCGTATTTAGCATTTTTAAGGAATCAATTCCCTTAAGTATTCGTCCTCTTGTTTCATCATTTTTGAACAAGATCATGGTATTGAACTTATTTTATAGCAGTTTTTTGATAACTTGATGGCTGGAAAAATTTTGTTTGAATTCATTAGGTATTCAAATCAATTTCGAAAATAAAAATTAAATAGAAAAGTATAGGTAAGTATGGTACTACCAGAAAAACTTTATATTCAAACCATTCTCATACGATATGGTAATCACATCTCTCGATACGTTTCTCTCTGCAAAAATATGAAACTAGTACATACTGTCAAAAACTGTGTTTTCATTGATAAACAAATCTGTTTGCGTCGTGCCAATTGTGATACTGTAATTGGGTAAGGGGAAAGAGGGGGAACGAGGCGACTGGCCTCTCAATGACACTCGAAATACTTGATAGGTAAGCTTACAATGTATGATAGATGAATATTTTTTGCTTTTCGCGAGCGGGAAACGTTGAAAAAATGGTTCAATTTTTGGGAGGAAAAAAAACTTGAGAGAATGATTGGACTTTTTTTTAAAAATTTGTGTGTCTATTTTTATCGCACATAAGTTGTCATTCATCAGGGGAAATTGTACAGGTTGGGATTGGAAATATTCAGAGTCACCCTCTCAAAGTTACCTTGTGCTGGAAAATGTTTCCTTCGGTGAAAAAATAAAAAAAAAAGGTTCAGTAAAACTGAAATTTTTCCAAGAGGACTTGGCTCAAAAAATATTAGAAATTCCAACAAAAATTATCAACGGACGATTTTTCATTATTTCCTCAATTTTCACAAAAAAAAAAAATCTTCGGTGATTATTTCTTCTAAAGTGGCAAGAAATGTTACAACTTGAACGAACTCAAGCCACACCAAAAGGGCATGTCCTAAAACTACTCGTAATCCAAAATTTTAGACGATAAAGTTAATTTTTGATTCTTGGAGAATTTTTGAAAATGTGAGAAATTCATTTAATGACGATTTCTCAACTTTTTCTCAAAAAAAAATTTAAAAACGAACCAGTATGAATAATAATTACTTCATTTTAATTTACCTCTCTCCACAAAGACTTCAAACATTATCTGTTCTGGACCATAAGATATGAAAACTTCAGTGAGTTTTTAATATTTCCCAGAAATTTTAAATCGCTCTGTTATGTTCTAAAATGAACTTTTAGCACCTTATTGGACACCCTGTTGACCGTTTTTGAGGTGGTTACCACGAAATATGTACCAGGAATGACATCTCAAAAGAAATTTTTTCACCCACATGTTTGTAAATTCCAGAAAAAAATGAAGAAAAAAATTCAAAAACTGCAAACCATGAAAGGTTTTTTCGCTGAGATACCGTCTGATGAGTCTAAATAATCACTCGATTCTAAAACAACAGGGTTTGAACATTTTTAGAGCCTCATGGAGCATTTGTAAATTTCCAAAATGGCTGTCAAATAAAAATTTCGAATGACTGAAGCGGTGGTTCTAATTACATTTTTTCAGTTTTTTCTATGTACATTCCAAGGCATGTTCGCTTATGGTGTGAAAATCAGTGTTGCCATTTTTGGTGTAAAAAATCAATTTAAGAATTTCTGATTAAAATAAGTGTGGGAAATAGTCATCGTAATTACGCGGTATTTACGTACACGCGCCTTCTCGATCTCGTGTATTCGATTCCCGGACTAGCGTTTATGTTCTCGAAGCGTTAAGATGTAATTTCAATGTTCCTTGTTAATTTTTATAATAAACGTTGTTATTTGTTGTTGACGTGCGTTAATATGTTTCCTACATATTCAGAAGTGGTCGGACCTGTGTCTCGTATGACATCGCTATCGTTACATTCGTTTTTGAAGTGTTGAAAGTTCTTGTGTTGTTCTCGATCACCCTCGAAAGCATGGCGGCATCGAAAAATACGATTCCAATTGATACGGTGAGTGAAATTGTTCGAGCGGCTAGCAGCGCTGTGCTATTGCCCAACATTCCACACTTTACCGGCGAAGTATCATCGACGGAAGCGAAACAGTGGCTGAACAGCATCGAAAACCAAGCAACCATTGCCGGGTGGAACAATATACAGAAATTAGAAGCAGCGAAGCGTTTATTGCTAAAAGCGGCCAAAACCTGGTATCTCCTGTCCGCAGACGATATCAAAACGTGGTATGACTTTCGACAGCAATTTTCCGAGACGTTTATCGGAAGCGAAACCAACGTAGTCGACAAGTGGGAGCGTTTTTCCCTCCGAGCCCAAAACGAAAACGAGTCACCGATCGAATACATCTTCGATAAGCTGCGGTTAGCTAAAGATGTCGGCGCATCAGTGACAGATTCGAAAAATGCGGTATGTTCTGGTTTTAAAAACGAGGAAATGGCCAACTTCCTACGTGTATACGATTATTCGAAAGCGGCGGATTGGACCAGACGTCTTCGTGAGTTCCAGTCAAGCAAACCATCGTTAAATCGTCCTTCATCGCCCAGTGATTCGTCATCTGACAACGATTCGAATTCCGAGGAGAAATCGAGTGGCTGCCTTTCTAACGTTTCTGAAAGCGGTCCATTTCAACGAGGAAAATCGTGTGTCGAGGACGACACACCGGAAAGGATGGCCGATTGTGGGAAATAGTCATCGTAATTACGCGGTATTTACGTACACGCGCCTTCTCGATCTCGTGTATTCGATTCCCGGACTAGCGTTTATGTTCTCGAAGCGTTAAGATGTAATTTCAATGTTCCTTGTTAATTTTTATAATAAACGTTGTTATTTGTTGTTGACATGCGTTAATATGTTTCCTACAATAAGAGTATGACAGCCTGGATTTAAAATGATAAAAAATAGTTCTTTTTGTGTAGAACAACATAATTATTTTTGTTTAAAAAAATGTTATAATTTTTTTGATATTTTCGAGAAAATAATTTTTAATAATGTGAGTTGATACGAAACTGCTGTAAAAAAGTTTCAAAAAAAATATTTTTTCTCCACCTAATATCAAAATATTTTATGATTTTCATAATATTAAAAAAAAAAAGAATAAAATTTCTTCTTAGCCCACTCAGAGAGCAAATTTACAAAGAAAATGATTTTTTTTGAACATTCAAAGATGAAAAGTAGGTAGGTAGGTTCATACATAGTTAATAGTTATAATTACATATTTGTTAGCAAATTTTTTTCTCGTATGTGGGATTTGTATTAAATTCGTCAATAATTTCACATCTTGTATTTTTTATTAAAAAATTGAATTTTGCCACTTTGGAAACCCCTTATTAGTCGGGGAGCCCGCTTAAGGATCTGTTGCACCCCCCCGTCGATCCTATGGGAGAACTTTTTTCTTAAAGGGGGAGTCCTTAAGAACATTTCTAGCCCTTGTCCTCAAAAGAAGGTGGTCCTATTTACAAAATGGCGGCCATTTTAATTGACAGGTCAGCCGAAATCGCAGATTTTGCATTCCAACATAGGACTTGCACGACTTTTTTTATACCGTACAAACGTAGATTGAAAGATCAGGCAAAAATTCATCACCTGTCACAATTTCACGTGCTAAAGTGCCTTTTTCGATTTTTGGTGAATTTTTGAAAATCGAATTTAGGCCAAAAATGGTGGAAAAAATTAAAATTTTACCAAATAGACCAAGAAAGCTGAAATTTGGGATATACCCTATTTTCGACATGCCAAATCGATTGGAAACGGTTTCAACCCGTTTTGAGCAGTTCTGGAGCCTCCAGCAGATTTTTGAAACTCGAAATTCCCACAAAATTCCATCAAATTCGAGTTGTAAAGCTAAAATTTATTCTAAAAACTAATTTAAATACTCTACGAAGTACTGCAGGTGAATTTCAAGTCGTTTTGGATCCTCCAGCGACTTTTAGAAAATTCCTGAAGCCTCAAGCAGATTTTTGAAACTTTAAATTTTCACAAAATTTCATCAAATGGAGATGGAAAGCTAGGAAATTTACTCTACACTCCAATCGAAATTCCCACAAAATTTTATCAAACGGAGATGGAAAGCCGAAATTTACTCTGCAAACTAATTTCAATACGCTACGAAGTCAACTGCAGGTGGATTTCAAGTCATTTTGAAGGCTCCAGCAACTTTTTGAAAATTACTGGAGCCTCCAGGAGATTTTTGAGACTTGAAATTGCTCAAAATTTCATCAAACGAAGATGGAATTACCTGAAATTCATTCTTCAAACTAATTTCATACGCTACGAAGTCGACTGCAGGTTGACTTCAAGTCGTTTAGGAGCCTCCAGCGACTTTTTGAACGGTTGTAAGTATGGCAAAAAGTAGCTGGAAGCTTCAAAACCAATTGAAACCATGCAGTCGACTTCATATCGAACCTGAAATTAGTTTGCGAAGACATTTCAGCTTGCTAACTCCATTTTATAAAATGTTGTGGGAATTTCAAGTTTCAAATCTGGTGGAGACTCCAGTAATTTTCAAAAAGTAGCTGGATGCTCCAAAACGACTTGAAATTCACCTGCAGTTGACTTTGTAGCGTATTGAAATTAGTTTGCAGAGTAAATTTCGGCTTTCCATCTCCGTTTGATGAAATTTTGTGGGAATTTCGAGTTTCAAAAATCTGCTGGAGGCTCCAGAACTGCTCAAAACGCTTTGAAACAGTGTCCAATCGATTTTGTATGTCGAAAATAGGGTATATCCCAAATTTCAGCTTTCTTGGTCAATTTGGTAAAATTTTGATTTTTTTCTCACATTTTGGCAGAAATTTGATTTTTGAAAATTCACCAAAAATCGAAAAAGGCACTTTACCACTTGAAATTTTGACAGGTGACGAATTTTTGCCTGATCTTTTGATCTACCTTCGTACGGTTTAAAAAATTTTAAGCTAGTCCTATGTTGGATCCCAAAATCTGCGATTTCGGCTGACCAGTCAATCAAAATGGCTGCCATTTCGTAAGTAAGCTAGGCCACTTTTTTTTGAGGACAAGGGCTAGAAATGTTCCTTAAGACTCCCCCTTTAAGAAAAAAGTTGTCCCGAAGGATCGGCAGGGGGTGCAATTGATCCTTATGCGGGCTCCCGGACTATAACAACTCAACCTCTCACACGTCCGATGACATGGGCTAAAATTAATTTTTGGATAAAGCAACAAGCTAACTCGAATGTACAGTTGTGGAGCTCGCGATCCTGTTTTCTTGATTTTATTCTTGCTCCTTCTCAAACAATAGCCATCTTTCCAGGAATTTGGTCATCTTATCGTACTAAGTCTGTCGCCTCTACTTCCTTTATGTCCTGTCTATTCTTTCACCCCGGTTTCAGATGACAAGGGGCTAAAATTAATTTTTAGACAAAGCAACAACTCGAAAGTCGAATGTACAGCTATGAAGCTCGCGATCCTGTTTTCTTGTTTTCATTGTTGCTCCTTCTCAAACAATAGCCATCTTTCCAGGAATTTGGTCATCTTATCGTACTCGAGTCTGTCGCCTCTACTTCCTTTATGTCCTGTCTTGTCTATTCTTTCACCCCGGTTTCATCTTCTCTACCTCGCGATACGCAACAAACTGCAACATTGTGTAGGCTTTATTCTCTTTCTCATCAGTTCTGTTCAGTCATATTAGTCAGTTCGTCCGCGTTGACGATTTTCTCGAGTTAATCTCTTGGCTGTGTTGTCGGTAATAGTTTTAATTTCACTCCTGTGTAAAGTGTGAATACTGGAAAAAAAATCCCCTCTAATTGAATATTTGTGTTAGTGAGATTCGCGTTGATTACTCGTGCTTACGATAGACTGTCAGTTCGTGGGATTCTTCATCCAGTCAATAAGTTTTTGATCCTGACGAGGTACCCCCCAAAATGGATATTCACGATAAAATTAGCCAATTAAAGAAGGTGATTGCAGAAAAAAAAGAATTAATCCAGAAACAAGATAAACGTATACGTGAGATCAAGGCAGCAAACATGGCTAACTATAAACGTATCCGTGAACTTCGCCAAGCTATCGTAGCCGTAAACCAACGTCAACAGGAGAAACGTAAAAAAATTCAAGAACTGGAAAAAGATAACGAAAAATTGGCTGCAAAAATCACTAAGACCTGTGATGCATTACGGGAATTCAAGGATCGATTTGTTGTGCGAAGAAGGAAGTCGTATAGCGTTCAATTGAATACGGTACGGTCACGACGCTTGCTAAAAGCTCATTTTCATTCTTGTGCTAATCAGAAACAGCGATGATGGACGGATTGACTCGCGAAGATTTCAGATTTGCAAATTATTGCTTTTTCGATGTGAAATGACGCGTTTAATTTGAATTTTCCCTACACTTAGGTATATTTTTATTTATATATTTTTTTCGTTCGAGGTTCTCCCCCCCCACCCTCTCACCATTAGTTTGGATTTTATTTTTTTCTCTCTGTCGAAATGTGGTGGCAATTGTCATCGTTATTGTCGTCGTCACTATTCGTATAAATATAGGTAAATAATAAACGTATGTACCTACATACATAATGTAATAAGCTTGGAGTATTCATGTAATCATATGTAAGTAGTAATAATTATGTAAATGAACGAGAAAACGGGAGAGTCGAGTGTCACTTGATGAAATTAAAGTGCTAAAGATGAAACTTGTACTGTTATGATTTTGCTAATTTTTTCTTTGTTTTGAATAATTTATTATGTAGCTTATTTTTCATACAATTGTGTCGTATTATTTTTTTAATTTCAAATATAACTGTACGCTTTGGAAAAAAATTGAGTATATTGATTTTGTAACTGAAAACTTGAGTAAGTATTATTAATTTTGTAAACGAAGGACACTTTTATTGTTTTGAAAATTAGTGATCGAAATCTGAAATTATATTTAAAATTAAGATTCTAAAAATGACCAAAAGTTACAAAAAATAATCAAATATTTCATAGGTAACCTAATTTATCAAAAAATAAAAAATAAAACTTTTCCACGAGCTACCTAAAAATTGAAAGTACATACAATGGAGTAGGTACAGTAATATCAACATATCAGGAAAGATGGGTATTAAATAAACAAACTTCACGCATACCTGGCTCAATGTTGACTTAACCAGATATACAAATACGATAGGAACGTACGTCGTACTCGTATTTTAATGGTGTATAATTTCATAAATGCCTTTTAATCTTCAAAATTGAAAAGAAAAAAAAAACACATTAAATAAACAATTATAAAACAATCGAAAAATTCACGTAGCATATTGTTCATTTTTCTGATTCAATTCACTTACTTACATTTGAACTCTTACTTTTCTTTGAAACAACGAGCGTCGTGTGAATTCAAATGCTCGCTGGTCGTATTCCCAAGGTAGGAGATAATGGTAAGGTGAATTTGAAAACTTGAGTCAAAAATGGTTCAATTTTGAAATCGATGCAAAATAAATGCAAATTTATACTTAAACGAATTGTATACTTACCTACCCAACCCGTTGAGATCAGGAGATAATCTATTAGGTAGATGAAATCCAAACATTTTCACATTTTTGACCAAGGGCTTTCACTGCTGAATCAGCATGTTACGAAAACAAATTTTTAATTTGTTCAAATTTTAATGAATGAGATACCTCAAAAAACTTATTTTTCTGGATAATAAAATGAAATTTAAAAAATTTGTTGAAAAAAAAATGAAATCCTTCAAAAAAATGAGTAGGTACCTAACAATGTAAAATTTGTAAAAAAAAAAAAAGTTGATCTATTTGTTTCAACTTTCAAAACATTTCGAGCCAAAAATAAAATCAGGTTCTCTAATTTGGCTCAATTCATTCTCACAAATCCATCTCGATGGCCCTGTAAAATGATCACAACATTTTCGTGATACCTGTTTATGAAAAAACCGTGACCTTGGTCATTTTCACGTATTTGAGATTTCAAAAAAAAAAAACTAGAACATTGCGAATGCTCGTCACATCTCTAGACTAGTTACATTAAACTCAGATTGACCTAGAGCAAAAAAAATTAGGGCCTCCTGAAAATTTTTCACACCCTCTCTCTCTTTTAAAGCGAGGTCGAAAAAGTGTTGTTTACAAAACAGAATTTATACACGAGTTTCCCCCTGTGAAGAAGTCCGTCACCCTCCCCTCCCCTCCCCTCCCATTCCAAAAAATATAATAATTGATAATTTTGTCATCAAAAAAGAAGTTTATTGGGGAGTAGTTTGTACTAAACAAGTTTTTCCAAACAGAAGTTTTCTCAGATAACAAGTTTCATTCAAAAATGAAAACTTTATTTTTGAAGTTTTCATTTTGAGAAAGAAGTTTGTATTCGAGAAAGTTGTTCACAAGAGACTTTTTTTTTGTTGAAAACAAATTTTGGTAGCTTTTGATTTCCCTCCAAATGAAATTATCAGTTTTTTTTTCAAAAATTAAGATTTGAACACGCTAGTTCTCTGGAAAACGTGGGTCTGGAAAAATTTTCCCACTTGGTTGTCCTGCCAGTCGTGCTGGTTAGATTTGGAAATCATCAGGTTGAACTTTCACAGTAAAAAGTTGAATTTTCATGATCAAAATTTCTATCAAAATACAAAAAAATGGAAGAATGGGATGTGCAGATAAATAAATTAACCTGTCGTTTGTCATCGAATAAACTAGCTACTCTTTCAGCTACTCCTAATTATAAATCAAAAAACTCTCAGACTTGCGTATTTTGGACTATTCCACTCTACAATGGCCTATAGGGTGGTTTTTTGGGAACATAATGCATCTTATGTCAAGTAAATTCTCACACTACAAAAACGTGCGATAAGAACACTATAAAATACTTCTAAGACAAACATGAAGGCCCACCTTTGTTGATAATAAAATTCTCACTGTCACTACAATATCACAATAGGTATATTTTGGACATAATATCTCTCATGGTTTACACTGGGGTTATAACCCAATTGGGGGAAAATCTGCCCATACGCTGAAAAAGACGCCAAAACTAGCTGGTTTATTGATGTACTTATTTCGAATATACGCATGAAAAAGCGCTGTTTAGAAGGTGGATTGGTGCACCAAAAAAAAATCTGCTAAAAAATATGCTATGTGAATATTTTGTGGCATATCCTTGTTCACAAACGAACACGTAAAACATAAGACATAAGAAAACGTTCTCTGATTGGCTGATTCTTATGTTTTGACATAAGATTCCCATTCTTATGGGTATTCTTATGCATTATGTTTGCTCTTACATATGTTAGGTTTGTGAACTAGGCTTTTCTCGCATAAGGCCACAGCCACAGTGTTTTCAAATTTTGTGGCATGTTTCTTCACACTGGAATAACGTTACCTTAATGCCAAATCCGAGTATGTCCATCCAAAAAAAAATCGTTGTTTTGCGTCACTGATTCTCTCTGGGAAGCCCTGAATTGAAAAATTTGCATCTGAGTACAGTTAAAATGCACCACCGAAGATGCACGAAGCTGACCAATGTTCAATCAGAACTCAACGAACTCTTCCGAGCATATCCGAACCTTATCAGTGATGCGTAAAATCGTACTTTTTTTGTATGGACATAGGGGAGAGCCGCCTAAGATGGCATACTTCGCACATTTTGCGATCTGGAGGGCGCTATAATGAATTATCCGAAAAAAAGAATACACCAACTGAAACTTTGAACATTTGGCTACAAATTCCCCCCCCCTGGTTTTAAAATTTTACTCATTTTTAGTACCTGTAATTTGCCTTTTTTTTAAAAGTTCCAAATGTGCCATCTTGGACACAGGTATGGATAAGATGGCATACCTATAAAAAATTTTCAAAAAAGAAGAAAAAGTCGATTTAAAGCTGTTTTTATAACGAAATTCAAGTACAATAGCTGAAATGTGTATGAGAATAATAATTCAAAAATGAAGAAAAACTCGAAGGAAAGTGGTTTTTATTGCAAAAGTTTTAATACCTATGAAAATATTTCAAAAATGAAGAAAAAATTGATTAAAAGTGGCTTTTATTACGGAATTCAAGTACAAAAGCTGAAATACCAATAAGTAAAAATATTTCAAAAATGAAGGAAAAACTAATTTGAACATTTTTATGAAAATACAAGGTTATTGGTAGGTGCCATCTTGGGCAAAAAATGCTATATTACTTACCTTTTTTCTTATACTTTTTGTATTCGCAACCACTTTTTTCCAACAAAATATTTTTCGAACCAATATCTCATTCCAAAGTAGCAGCAATTTAAAAATCACAACCCCCAAAATATTGTTTGTCGTTTTTTTTTCCTACTTTCACCATTAAAAAATTTGTCACATACCGGGATTCAATGTTCACAGTGTTGACAACATTCTAAGTGAAAAACTTTTTTTTTTTCAGTTTGTAGTTTTCGAGTAATCGTCACTATGCCATCTTAGGCAGCTCTCCCCTACTCGGATTTGGCATTAAGGTAACGATAAACTAACTACAAAATATGCCACTAACCTGTTTTTTGGTGTATTCCTTTGCATATTTGCTAAATAACACGTGTAAATGTGGTATTTTACGCGAATGTTTTAGCATCTTGTACTATCAACTAACAATACTTGCAACTCCATTTAAAATACATTGAGTGTTTTTGTCGCAGCAAAAGCGCGATCTGAATGGCCTTGACAAAAACTAACTCTTATCAAAAATGCTCTGATTGGTTGGTTCATAACTGGTTTGAATCTTGCGCGTCCACAAGATTCAATTCAGCAAATCACATGCTTGTGTAAAATTTAGTTACTTGCCAGGCCGCTAGGAGGATGAAACACCATTTTTTGATGGAGTTGCCAATATTGTTAGTTGATAGTATTTGACATACTATAGAAATATTTGCATTCATTACATCACATATCCCAGTGGTTAGGTAAGTAGAAAAGTCGCTCTCCAACCCAGAGACTCTGGTTTGGTTTCCGGCAGAGCCAAAAAAAATTTCATGAATATTGGACATTGGCAGAATTTATCGCATAAAAAAAATATGGGCGCTGATTATAGACACTGGACCTGCGGAATAAGACAACCAACTGCAGGCCGAGGGGAACGGAAATGGTAAGGAAAATTTGAGTAACGCCAATTGCGCAGTCAGGAGTACCTCGCGGACTACACAACCCTCCCTTTTCCCTGTTGCCTGCAAAATTGAAGTACAGTGCTGCCAAGATCACCCAGCGGGATAAATTGGCGTTACTCAGGTTATTTTGCCAAGATGGCCGCGAGTTGGTTGTCTTATACGCAGGTCCAGTGTCTATAGCGCTGATTAATGAGCAGAAAAGTATTGGCAGAAAGTTAGTTTTGCAATTCTTGTCGCATTTTTTTGTCGTGTATCATCAGCAGATTTTCACCCAATGAGGGTACCTTTACCTTTCCAAAAATTACCCATCCACACAGTACCAGATCACGAAATAACCTTGGAACTCACCACCACCACACAAAACTTCTCTAGTGTAGTACTGTACCACCTGCAGCAAAAGTTTACAATCAGATTCCGGGGAGTGTATAGTAAAAAACCATCCAACTGTAAAAAAAATTCAAAAATGTCCTCAAAGAATGGCTGATAACTAGGCCTTATTATACTCTGGAGAAACATCTCAGCTCCCCTGATCAATAAGCATTAAAATTTTTTGAGATAACCTGGTGTAGATTTTTACACATAGTTTCAACTTCTCATCTTTTCATGTTTTAATCGTGTCTTTTTATTTAATGTATACAGTGGAACCTCAATAACTTGAAACTCTTCAACTTGAAAACCTCTATTAACCAAACCAACCTCCATTTTCCCTGAAATCTCCGTAACACTCAATGTTAACTTTACTCAGATAAGTCAAAATTGACTACACAAACCATTTGAAACTCGAAGCAAAACTTTTGCCAAAATAGCGAGAAAGCCTCTGTAAGTCGTACTTTGTTGGGCGTTTACCTCTAACTATAACTCGAATATTTCAATTCATACTTCTATCTTTTATGCACTTACATATTTCTCAATTCATTCATTTTGTAAGACATCTAAGTATAACTCGAATGCTCACAATTACTCGAACCTCTATAAGCCGAATGAATGACCATTCCCTGTGGATTTTGAGTTATCAAGGTTCCACTGTATCTGAAATTTGTATTCTACTCAAAAAAATTTGTTTTCAACTAAGTATGTAGTATGTAATATTCAACACAATAATATAACGACAGCAATGCTGCCGCACATATCTCAAATACAGAAATTGAATTGACTCCCCTCTCCTGTATGTACCTATATTAAACATGAACAAAATTTTAAAAAATTCAACTATGACGTGATACGACTCAACGTTTGATGGGGTTTCCAGAGAAAATAACCAAGTTCAAACTTAAATATTCACAACTCGACAATTTCAATTCAGGTAAAATTTTGCTCGTCAAAAAGGCGGATAATTCATCGCTTTAGAACAAAATTCCAAAACCGTCGAGAAGGGGAGGAGCAAAGGGGGCAGTTTGCCCCAGGCCCACGCTTTCCACAGGGCCTGGCAAAAAAAGAATCAGTGATAAAAGAAAAATTTGTTTTTTTTTTTACTTCTCAAAACACAAATTTTTGAAAGCTTTTTGAAATTTAAAAAAAATACATTCAACTTTTAATGTTTTAAGGTGAAAAAATAAATTTCTCGCATAAAAAGCATCGTTTTTATGCCTCTCTTCAAGGGATTTCGCCCTCACGTGGGTCAGTTCTTTTTTCTTTCTCAAAATTAACATCCTAAAAAAAATCTTTCAAATTCTAAAATTTTAAAAGTCAAAAAATAAACTCTTTCCATATAAAAACGTCGTTTTTAGTTCTCTCAAAATGTAAATCTTTAAAAGTTTTCACCCTCACTTTGCGCTGGCCTGTTCCCTTTTTTCTCAAAATCAACTCCACCCCCCTCCCCCCAAACCATCGTTTTTAGGCCTCTCGAAATAAAATTTTCAACAACTTTCGCCCTTAATTTATTGCTCCAGTCAATTGGTTTCTTGTTTTAAAATAAAAATAATTCACATTTGGGCCCCCAAAAATCCAAAACAGATAATGACAATTTTTTAGTTATATGAATAGGTACCTATTATATCAATTGGCAAAATTAGTATTTTTCCCCTGTATCAGTCAACAAATTCTTAGTTGACCCCCCTCTCAAACCCCTCTATATATTTTTGTTACTAGAAATGGGGCTAAATTATATTTTCCCCAGACCCGCATTGGCTCTTGACTCTCCTGCAAAATTCTGAACTTTGAAAGTTTCGATTAGTCAATTTTCTGCAAGAAAATATGGATTTTAAAATTTGAAAAAAAAAAATGAAAATCGAATGCTCCCTACAGCAGCAGATTTTCCTCATTTGTCATAAAGTCGACTGCAACCCCAGCCTATTGAAAGTTGTTTTTTCTCCAGCGAGTTGAAATATAGCTCCAGAATATGCCATAATCTACGCTTACATCTGGAAGTTGAATCCAAATTGCTCTCTTTGTTTGTCGATTATATTTTGGGCAAGTGAGTCGAAAATCGAAATTTTAAAAATTTTCCGAAAGAAGCTAGAATCGAAAATTCGACTTCGAAAACTTAATGCTTGATTCTGAGATGTGAATGAGTGTTCTTTTGGCGGGAAAAAATCTGTATTTCAAAAAACTATCTAAATTTTCTGATTCATTATAAGTGAGTAATATTATTTTAAGAAAATACCATGATCTTTCCCCTCCCTCCCACCTTCGTTTTCAACCTGAAATTTCAACGAAATCTTTTCAAATCAAAATTCTAACTCAGTCAAATGCATTTTGTTCACTGTTATTTTCCTCAAGCTCTGAAACGTGATTATCCATTTACATAAAACAAAACACCGAGTAAAACAATCTCCCAAACAATTTGATCTCTGCTGGAAAAATTCACAGCCTCGATTTCTCGATGAAAACAATCCTAGTACAAAACAGTGTAGAATGACGCACGAAAACAAATAGGAAAAAACACGACGATGAAAGCGATTTCCAAATGAGTAATTTTTCAATAAAATAACTGACGTGTTTGAACACGCAGTAATCTAGATTTCGCACTCGAAAATAAAAAATAAAATACGAAAAACATTCTTTAATCCGTGAATCACAATGTGCTTCGAATGATGGTAATTGTACGTAGGTAAGTACTCATTTGTACCTACAACAGGTAGGTACGAGTAATTGAATTATACATTACATATCCATATGAGTAATAATTTCTCGGAATTCACGTCGAAAGCCCATATTCAGCAACATGAAAGATATACAGAAGAAGAAACTAGTTTCTTTTATCTGTTCTCTGTTCATTTATGTACTACAGATAACAATGTTGTACAGGATTTTCCGCATACATAATATACGAATCGACAATTAAACCGTAATTTAACCCACGTGTTAGCTTGCGGTATTTTCGCGCCAACGGTTTATCGCCAACAGTCTGTATTCTGTTTCGACTTTTCGAGACGACGAAATCGAAAAGAAAATTATATACGAAAAATGAAACAGTACTGCTTGACAATGTCTGTGCGAACACGTCGTAATACGTCAAGTTGAAAATTACTAAATTATTGATCGTGCTTTTACGAGTAGGTAATAAAACCGACGACGATAAGGCCATAGGCCGGACAAAAATGAAGTAATTTTGTATTCTCGAAGCTCTTACAACATTTTTAATTGCCAATATCTTCACTTCTCGACTTCCTGCTCGATCGAGAGAGTGTAAACCCCTTCACACAAAAGTGTGTACTTAGTTACCAAAAAATAAGGTCAATTTATCGACAAAACAAAACAGGAAAAAAAGGCCAACGCAACCACCACGAGGCATTTTTCTACCACGATCGAATAAAACTTTACTTTCATCGTCAGCTCGATTGATGCGATTTAAATATACTCGAGTAAATTTCACGTACAGTTTTTTTTTCTTAACATAAAATATATTACGTATACTTTTAAGTTATTCGATTAAAATTCTTCGATTAATAATTATTTTCTTATTTTGCTTCTTGGTTTCAGCTTGACCGCCGAATCGCTGATTGACAGCATAGTCGACTTAGCAATCAAACACATTAGAGAAAAAACAACTGGCCCGATCAAACTTTCAGACGAAGTAAAAGAATTTAATCGAGTAAATCAAAACATTACATACATCTTAAACCATAAATAATTACAAGTTGCAACGCTCGATTGATTAAAAAGCGAAAAAAATTTATTATAGGTTTTATAGCCTATAGACGGTAAATAATTATAGAAAATTATCTCCAATTTTAATCACCTGTGAAAAAAAAATATAAATAATCGCTTTTTAAAAGCAACATCATAACGCACACACCAATTAAAATAAATACTCTACACGGTTTAATTATTAATATAATTTACAATTGAACCGTACCTATTAAAACTTTGCTATCATCGTTACATTTTTTTCGCAAAACACAAACTTTTCTCTCATCAATTTATCAAAAGCGTGCGGTGCTTCGTTATTCGAACGAGTGTTTTAAATATTACGGGTGTTTTTTTTTTTGCAGAAATTTCTACTCGTACCGATCAAAGGAGAAGTTATATTATATAATGGATTATTAAACGGAGTCAATACTATCTCGAGGGCTGGAAAGACTACTTACAATACTCACTCTGGACATATTATAGTCAACACTACTATCGAATTTGAAGAACTGAAAGTAAGCCTGAAAGTGAATTTTAAATTGAAACGTTATTTTATGTATGTCAATCGTTGGCGTAGATGAAAATATTGAATTTTTTATTTCACAAAAACCGATGAAAATGACCCAAACCTTTTTTAATCCCTTCGAAAAAGAGCATAAATTGTCTATTTAACACGTAAGTGATTATAGTTGCATAAACGAGTATTGAAGGAACAAATTTCGTATGAATGATGAACAGGAATACTCATTATAGGCATCCCTTCCACCTCCATCATAAAAAATAATAAATCTATTCTTATTATTAATTTAATTGAACCATGTGATACGAGATAAAATAATTCAGTAACCAAAAAGTGTGGGTCTAATACTAAGCAAGAATGTTCAGTACCTAAAGAAACATTTAATTTGTTCGAAAATCATCGAAACGAAAATAAACCGCGTAACAGTATCATAAGTCTTGACTGGATATTCATAGCTCTCTCTCTCTCTGGAGACTTGAAAAGCTAGAGCTAAATTTTTGAAATATGGCCTCGAGTATAAGAACTTTTCATAGCCTTTGATAAATATTACGATGACTGCGATTGTAAATAAAACTGTAGCCTACCTTGATAAACGTGTCCCATATTTGAATCTACCTACTCGTAGAGGGTTTTATGAATGTTTCGATCGAATTTTCAATTTTAAAATATTTAATGGCAACGTTGAGACTTTCATTCAGAAAAAATGGCTAGAGAAATATTGCAAAATATCCAAAAAAAAAGATCCAAATAATTGTATAGTTATTACTTATTGTTAGGTATTTAAAAAAAAAAAAAAAAAAAAAAAAAAAATACTTTCGATGATAAAAATGTGTTAAAATGTATGATCGAATCTTTTAAAATATAAGTCAAGGTAAAATGCCCAAATGTGGACACTCTTTGGTGCTCAGCTGGAAAAATTAGGAGCCAAAGGTATCTCAACCGACAGAAAAAAAATGTTTAACTGGACAAAGAGCATGCAAAAATACATCATCAGCCAAAATTTAAAATAATAAACTGCATTTTTTTTATTTTTGATGAATTTTTGAAAATCAAAGGGCCCAACATCAGAAATATAGGAATAGGTATGCAATCAGAATTTCACAAAATCTACGTAGAAAGCTAAAATTTGATAAGTAGGTACCCTATTTTTCACTCTCAGAATTAATTGGAAACGGTTTCGAACCGGTTTGAGTAGTTCTGAAGCCTTCAGCAAAATTTTAGGAATTCCAGATTTTTATAAAGTGTCATTTATTTTCCAAGTGGTCACTTTTGGATTTTTATAATTACAAAATGGCCTCCTGTGGGCAAAAGAAATTTTCTGTAAGGTCATTCCACGTTAATTCCACCAAGAAGTTGTAAGGGGGTCGGCGATTTTTTTTGAAATTTTTCCTGTGGAAAGACCTTTTGAAGGGATGACCAATGGCGTGAATCGTAGCCCTCTAGCACTTTTTTAAAGGCTGCTAGGGGGTGTCAAAGTTTTCAGTGAACTTAAAATATAATCCATTTCAGCAGTGGATTACTCGATAACCGCGATACCTACCAAAATGGAATTTTTTTCCAATAGTTGGGGGTTTTGAAAGACGTTTTGGTGATATCATAAAAATCAGTGTTGCCACTTTTTTTCATGCGAAAAATTAGCTCGAAAAGTTTCAAAACGTAGTTTTCATATCGTTCCGGCTCTGAAAAATTCTGAAAAAATATATTATGGACAACTTTTCATGCTGAACAACATATTATTATTAAAAAATTGAGATGGCATTATTTCGTAAAGTCGATTTAAAAAAATTGAAAGTTTGTGAAAAAATGCGATCTTTTTATTTAAAACACGAAAAAAAATTTTAATTGGTGAAGTGGACCTATTTGATCTTTATTTTTACGTACCCGTTGAAAAAGTTGAAAAAATCCTTTCACTCGATAAAATAAACTCATCACAAAAAAATCAAAATTTGAAAAAATTCAATTTTCAATTCCAAGCATCGATAAAAAGTTCAAATTTATTCAGTTGTCTTATTTTGACCTCTTTCTGACATATTTTTTAAAAAAGTGGATAAAATTTACACTCATAGCAAAAAAAAATTAAAATTCGTTTATTTTTTCAATTCACTCAGAATTTTGATTTTTTCGTGATGAGTTCATTTCATTGAATGAAAAGATTCTACGTTTTAAAAAAGTGGCAACACTGATTTTTATGATATCACTGAAAAGCCTCATAGAACCCCTAACTATAGGGCAAAAAGCTCTGACATCACACAGCGTATAAGTGGTTGCGGATCTTGATTCCCCTTACATTCTGTAGGCTTCAAGCTAGTGATTGTTCTGTCCACTTTGCATTTTGATACACCAAAACTTTCAAACCATCTCGAGGATCCCATTATTTTATGGCTCTAAATTATACAGAATTTTGTCCTCTTTCCAATGGAATTAATTATTTTGAAATCCGCGAAAGTCTTACTTGAGAAAATTCACTCAACGATCTGAAAAAGGTAGCCAATTCAACATATTGTTATTATTGTTCTATTCACTTAGCACTTTGAGGCAACAGAACTTTCAAACCATCTCGAGGATCCCATTATTTTATGGTTCTATATTGTAGAGAATTTGGTCCTCTTTCCAACTGTACTGAATTTTTTGAAATCCGCAAAAGTCTTCCTTGGGAAAATTGACTTAACGAGCTGAAAAAGGTAGCCAATTTAACATATTGTTCTGTTCACTTTGCACTTTGAGGCGACAGAACTTTTAAACTATCTCGAGGGCCCTATAATTTTATGGCTCTAAATTGTAGAGAATTTTGTCCCCTTTCCAACGGTGCTACATTTTTTGAAACCCGCAAAGGCCTTCCTCCAGAAAAGTGACTTGACAAGCTGAAAAGTAGTAGTAAACTGCATTGTTTACAGCTAGACTTGTAAGGTTTAGCCTATAAGCGGTAGGCCTGTTGGCCTGTCTGCTACGGTGTGGAACCTCTTGAGGATGAGCCTTAGGTATCAGTGAGTTTGCTCCTTGGTCTCCCTCTGCTTCTCTTCCCCGTTGGTGTATTATTGGAGGACCTGTTTTGGTGATCTTGTTTCCTCAATCCTTTTGACATGATTTCTCCAATCTTTCCTATACTGTTTTATCTTCTTCATGACTGGCTTCACTCCGAGATCTGCTGTTATTTACTCAGATGGGACTCTGTCTCTGAGAGTCACCCCTGTCGTTCTCCTCATGAACTTCATCTCTGCTGCCGTTATTCTTCTTTTATCAGATTTCTTCAGTGCCCATACCTTGCTTCCATAAGTCATCATTGGTATTGCTAGGGTATTGTACACCTTCAATCTTGTTTCTTTTCGCACCTTATAACTGCTTCTCAGGGTCCTATCTATCAGTCCAGTGACTCTCAGGAACTTTGCAATCTTTCCACCGACATCTACTTCTCCCTGGTATGATATCGTGTTTCCCAGGTATTTGAAATTATTGAACTGTTCAATGATTTTTCCATTTATTACAATCTTGCTTCTTACTGGCTCCTTTCCTTTGAAGGCCATTGTTTTTGTTTTCTCTGATGATATTCTCATATCATACTTTTCTGATGTCTTTGTTAGATTGTACATTGATCTCTGTAGGTCATCTTCTGTTTCGGCTAATACTGCTGATCATCTGCGAATATAGTAAGTACTGTTGATATTTCTTGCCTTCTGTCTGTCTTGATTTCTTTTGGCTTCGTTTTCTGCCATTCTTTTACCATGTGATCCATGTACAGGTTGAATAAAACACAATATAGTGGGCATCCCTGGCGAACTCCTCTGTTTATTTCTGCTTGTTCTGAGAGTTCATTTTCAATTCGTACTCTTATTCTAGTGATGGATGATACATATTACATATTTTAAGTTCACTGAAAACTTTGACACCCCCTAACAGCATTTAAAAAAGGGCTAGAGGGCTGCGATTCATGCCATTGGTCATCCCTTGGGAAAGTCTTTCCACCAGAAAAATTTCGAAATTATCGCCGACCCCTCCCCCTCCCTCCTCCTTACCACTTCTGGGTCGAATTGACCTGAAATGACCCTATAGACATATGTAGTATACATATTTGAATGATCTGACGCCAGTAAGAGTAATCTCTTGCTAGGAAAGTTGCATTTTACCAACCTAAAATGAAACCTTAGAGTTGCCACGTTCGGGCACTTTATTTTTACTTGAAATAATGAAAAGAAAAATGCGAGTCAAGTCTCCTGAGCAAATAAAATAATTCTTAAAGTAAGAATGTTTTTTTTTTCTTTTTTTTGCTTCAATCTGAATTGTGATTAATGTCATTGATGGGGACTGTAGAGGATTTCTTCCAAATTTTATAACGTTTGACAAAATGTCAGTGAGTCATTTTTGAAAGTGTGTTAAGTACATATATGTAGTATGTACTTAAGATTTCAAGAATTGGTAAGTGGGATGGATCGCGAAAAAAAAGTCGGTAGATTTGACCAAATTTGATAGAAACCTTCATGCAAAAAATGTTAGCTGCGGAGGTGCCCTTGGAGGGGAGATTTGAGGCCCTAAAAAGGGGACATTTTCGAAAAAATAGTGTTTTTTCGTTCATGTCGCTACGCAATCTGTTTTGAGAAATCAAGTCCAGCCTCGAGTGAAAGTACATACTCTTGAGATTATGCGTCGATCTATGCTGTTACTGACAAGATCCAAAACCAGTTTTAGGGTTCTTCTGAGCGTTAGAAAATCTGCAAAAGTTTACTTTTTGAACAAATTTGAATTTTGAACATTTTTTCTTCGCAGATATTTCGTATTAATAAGGTCAAAATATTGAAAGATGTGTTTCCTGAAACTGGGGAAATATTTTAGAACGCACTAGTGTCAATTTTTGATCATTTTTGCCAATTTCAAAAAAAAACAATTGAAAAAGTATAGCCAAAAACGTATGAAATTTTTTCGAAAATTCCTCCTCTTTGAAGGCCTAAATCTCTCCTCCAGGCACACCTCCGGAGCTAAAACTTTTTGTGTGTAACTTTCAACTTAAAATGAAGGCTTCTATCAAATTTGGTCCAAATCTGTCGACTTAAGTGAAAAATTTAGTTCTTGAAAGTTTGATTTGAGATCAGAACCTAAACTGCAATTACCCTAATCTTATTTTGTACCTACTCCAAATGTTTATGATGAGGCCCATTGAGAATTGAGGTGGGAGGTATCTGAGTGTTACAAATTTTTAAAAGTGGTGGAAATCTACATATTTGATCAGAGAACTTTTCAATTAACAAGGTATGTATCCCATCCCATTGGTAGAAGAATTTTTGAATCGGACAATGCTAAATGCAAACAGCGTGCAAAAATATATCATCAGTCTAAATTTCAGTGAATTTTTCAATTTTTGTTGAATTTTTGAAAATTAAACGACCAAAACTGAGGGGAAAAAAACAAAATTTTACTACATTTATACCGTTCCTCCATCTCAAGTCTTCAGATTCTTTCCTACGTATCTCAGACATTAATTACATATTACGTATTTCAAAGTACGTAGGTATAGGTATTAGGTACCTACCTACTTGGATCAAATTTTTAATCAGTGAAATTCTCGAATTAGTCAAATTTTCATTCAGTAGATATGTATTTTGAAAAATATTGCGTCATTTTTTGGATGTTTTGAATTATTTATCCGACATTCGTGAAAGAAGAGAACGCCACTGTACGATTCGGAAATGCAGGGCTGTTAATTTTTTATATTTTAACGTCTAGAGGACGAAAAGGAGCACATCATTATAACCAAAAATTTCCCATTTCGTGGTGTAATAATTTTTTTTTTTTTTCATTTGTCTCGTCACTGAAAACTTAATGTGGTCTACCACAGATGCAATAATAAACGCGAAACAAATTTTTTCAATACACGTATTTTGAGGCGGGTGTTTTTTCTGGAGGAGGGGGGTGGGTGTTTGTTTTACAGGAAAAATCATTTCCTAAACGATTAAGAATTCGCAAACAAAAAAGTCCTTGAAAGATTTTTCGAAAATCTTTTGTCTTTTTTATGGGGAAAAAAATGAAAAATTGGTCAAAAGGTACAGTTTGAAATTGGATGAAATATTCCCTAAAAACTCGAGAAATTCACTAAAAACCCGAAAACATTGCTTTAAAATGCCTATACATGCTTTTTTAGGCTATTACAGGTAGTAGACTATAATCCATACACGAAAAAGTGCTCTAGAAGTCGATTTTGTATTTTTTTTTCGGGGACCAAAAAAATGCGCTGCCAAAATGAAGGTACTACCTGTCCCATTCAGAAAAGTGCAATTTTGAAGTTTTTACCCCGCACAACGAGGGGGTGGACACTCAAAAAGGTGATTTTGGGGACATGGTCGGGACCAAAAAAACTCGACGGGGTTATGTTGCGGGACTTCTCCCGATGCCAAATATGTAATTTTTTTCCGTGAAACCCTGCACAACTGCATTCTATGTCACTTTCCACTTTGAATGCGATTTTTATGCATTATTGGCCATTTTTGATGGTAAAATGGCTCTTATGTCCAGGATATGGCTGGGGACCGAACGATTCTTGGACGTTTGTTAGACAGGGCTATTTGAAGCCCAACTGCGCAAAAACGGCGAAAAAATACGATCACAACGCGATTTTATGAGCACTAATAGGCTTGTTACCACTCCCCAACCCCCAGAATTAAATACTCCATTGTGTATTCGATAATATCGATGCGACCCATCAAAATGGTATAAAATTTCGCACTGAACTCAAAAATCGCAATCATTTTCAATTCTGAACCCCCGCGGTGGAGTTTTGCCCCCTAAACTGAATTTAACGATGATATTAAACAAACTTTGCACATTACAGGTCGATACTGAGGATTTATGTGTACGCAATCAGAATGATTCTCATATTCGTTGCTCGGGAATATTTTTGCTTCAAAATTTTTCATTCAATCTCCACCCTCTCCCCTCCCCTTTTAAGACTATGTTTGAACATGGATTTGAAAACTTGAACATGACCTATAAAATGGTATAAAATTTTGCGCTGCGCTCGAAAATGGAAGTCATTTTTCATTTGGACCTCCTCAGTGGAGTTTTTCTCCTCAAAATGAATCTAACTATAAAACTGAACAAAGTTTGCACATTACCCGTCAGTATACGAAAATTTATGCACACATAATCAGAGTATTTTTTTCCCTCGTTTTTCATATCTATTTTTCTGTTTTTACTCTATTCATTTCATTTTTTTCTTTTACATTTTTTGTACCTCTCATTGTTGTTCCATTTTTCTTTTTTCGTTTGTATTTTTTGTATCTTTCATTTTTGTTCCATTTTTTTTTGTTTTTATTTTTTTCTTGTTTTTCTCATTTTTCTGTTTTTGCTCATTTCATCTCATTTTTTTCATTTACCTACATTTATTGTATCTTTCATTGTTCTTCCATTTTTCTTGTTTGTATTTTTTTTCTCATTTCATCTGATTTCTTTTCATTTAAGTATATTTTTTTCGTCTTTCATTCTTGTTCCAATTTTCTTATTTGAACGTTTGCATTTTTTTCTCGTTCTTATTTTTCTGTTTTTTTTTTTCATTTCATCTCGTATTTTTTGTTTGTTTTTTTTGTATCTATCTTTCATTGTTGTTCCATTTTTGTTTGTTTGTATCTTTTCTCGTTTTGATATAGTGAGAATAGGAATTACTGACTTAGGGAATTAGAAGATAAAGAATTGGTTAAGGAGTGAAGTCAAGAATTATTCCCTAGAGAGTGAATAATTACTCGTACCTGGATAGCTCGTAGAGAAAAGACCTTATGTAAAACCATTCTACCATATACACAAAAATCATACTAAACTACCAATAAAGTACTCAAGATCGCAGAAATATTCTTAAAAGCAATTTATTAATATTTTAGCATAACAAAATACACTTTAGGATTCATAGGGCAATGTAACATAATCAGCATTATTTTATGTTTGATAGTGGACTCAACATCTACTTGACATCTCGCATAAAATATCGACTCGTAATATAATTAAGTTTAAGCTTAATTAATACTACTTGGCGATGCAAATTACGTATTATTTAATTAGACTAGGTGTGTTACGTCCCTCATAATATCATTATTTAACTAATAAGTCTATTTCACAACTTACGACACTGTGCTTATTTTCTGCCTCTCCTGTGATCCACTCATACTAAGATCGGCGACAGAATTGGGTTATGTTATTACATATTTTCTGAATGGATCCGTTTCGGAGAAATATCTGTAAAATGGGTAATTTAAATTATTTAAATGAACGTATTTAATTAATTCACATTTTTGAACAAATTATCCACAGTGGTAGTGGGCGAAAACAGTTAAGAGGGATGATGGTTTTTTAGACCATCATTGCCTATACGTCTATTTGTGACCAAGAACCAGCCATCGCGAGTAGCTTATTCCAAGTGAAGTTCGTGGCTGGAGATCCGATGCTCGTACCCTCGAGTTTTCCTCGATCTACGAGCCACCGGACACAATAAATCATTTCCCCTAGGATGTATGAATACTTTCCCCTATATGCGTAGTTCTCACGTTGCCATACCTCTGGTATAAGTAAATCTTATACGCCTACGCTAATGAAGAATATTACGATTAAATGTACGAAGGGATTAATTTAATTATCGCTAAGGCGATCAGGGCATATTCCCTCATATCATATGCCCCTCCGGGGGTTGACCCCAATCTGGCAGGTCACGGGGTGAAGCACGGATCATGAGTAAAAATAGAGAGAATATGACCTGTAACCCCCCTCCCCCTCCCTTCCTAAATGAGGGAGGATGCACTCACCCTGCCCCTTCGTACTTTACTGCGTTGATCTGCAGGATAATAAGAGGAGACAAATTTTTTGAGATGAGAATGCGAAGGCTGGGAGTTTCAAAAATAATGCTATCAATCTTCGTACCACAATATGATGTGAATCAACTTGCTGAATGCTGAGCCCTCGAGCTGAGTTGGCGCATTTCTGAGTGAAGTTTGAAAGTTCACAACAGAACTAAGTGATATGGTATTTTCAACCAATCATAAGCGACAGGTTAGACATATGAGTTGGTAAAAGTGTTTGACGTTGACTCAATAAATACTAGAAAATGCTAGCCAAGCATACGAAATAGACATCAGCAAGTGACCATTAATCAAAGGATACATCGTTATTGTAATAGCAATTATTGACAGGTTCCAAAAATGGTAACGATTTTTAGTGGAGGCCCTATAAGAAAATTTAGAGTTCAAAAGAGTCCTCTTTTCTGTTTTTTTTTTTTTTTTTTATATAGATAGCCAAATTCGACGTCGTAAGGGTTTGATCAAGAAGGCTTTCCCGCAATTTATATGAAATGCGTATTTATAGGTACGCATTCTGCCAACGAGACTGTTCTTGGTCAACGAATGTAATTTAGCCTATAGATTGTAGAAATAAAAGTATCGAAGTTGTATTTTAAATGGTAAGCAAGTATGACGAGTATACAAAGGTCGATAGTTTTTCTATTGCGATTTTTTATGTACCTATTTTTTATTCTACCTATTACGATCCTATGTCATACTGCGATTTTTGAAAAAATTTTTAGAATCCCAAATTTCAATATGGTAAGATGAGTCGAAAATTGAAAAAATTGAAAAAATGCAGAGTTTTCATCACCCTGTATTCGAAGTATTGGAGAAAATTCTACTGAGAAAGAAGTCAGAATTTTGGGCACAGTATCAAAATTTAGCTTAAAATTACTCGAAGGTATGTACATAGTTGTGAAATGTTTGAGAGTAGAAAAAATGCAAAAAATTATAGCATAAAAAAAAAATAAAAAATAATTATAACATAAATGCAAATGGATATTTCGATAGGAATGCAAAGTATGAATAAAATGCAAAAATAACCTAATTGTCTAACATATAGTATAACTATAAGGATATAGCATCGCCAATATTATTACATGTACATAAGAATATAGTTTTGAATTTTGTAGAAATGCAGAAAAAATAATACTTGAGTTGATTAAGTATTGTAGTAAAGAGTTGTGATGAGTGTGAAAAAATAATGTCATCGATCGGTTGTAGGTTGGAATAGTGACGTTGGTCATAAGATCGGAATCGTAGCTCAAATGTCGTCGCGTCTATCAGCGCTGCGGTTTGGTTTGTTTTTCTTTGATTCTATGGGAGAAAAATCTATTAGTGAGGTTTTCTATAAATACTTACTTTTTGATTTTTGAGTTTTTGTTCCCTGTAAAGTCATTATTTTTCTAACGCTATTTTAAATTTAAATTAAAATTATGTAGTAATGAAATGATTATTCATAAATATTACGAGACGTTGCGGTGTACTTGTCCACTTTTTTTACGTTTTGGTTGTCATTCATTTTTATCAGTTGAGTCGTCGTTATGGTCGCTGTCTTCGTTGTCGGCCTCCTCTGCCCACGACTGTGTGGATGACTCTGGGTGTAGTACGGGAGGATCCGGGTTCCTGTAAGCAGAAGTAGACGGCTGGGGGTCTTCGCCCTCAGCGGTTAATTTCGGCATACTTTTTCTTTCGACGGTTTGAATCCCCTCGTCGACGATTTTCATAATACGATCAGTGCGACGCCTAACATTACGAACTTCTACATCGACCTCAGCGAGATGTTTACGCCGCTCTATACGGCGCAATTTTCCTAATTTTCCCACGTTTTGAGTGTCGTCGGATGAAGAGGGTACTATTTGATCGTCTTGTTGAGAAGATGAGGTGGAAGGAGTTGGCGGATTCTGCGGAACTGGCGCAGGGGTAATCACGGTAGGACGAGGAGCAATGGGTTGAAGAGTGGGTGTAATATGGGCTATTTGTACAGGTGTTAAAACGACTCTCGGCACGCTTAAGTCGATACCTGTAGTGGATACTGTGTGTTGAGGGAGAGGTACAGGGCTACGATTCGGAGGTGGCTGAGATAGAGTCAAGTTGTCTCTACGCAAAATGTTGGGAATGAATCGGGTCTTGATAGCTCTCACAGTGTGATGATACATGGGGGGTGGATAGAATGGACCATTTTGGTTCCATCCGGCAGTCCGTTCGTGTAGATTTTCGAAAATTTGGGGAATTCGCGTGATCCGCCCGCCGAAAATTCGTTCCCAATCATAGGATAGGGCGCGATTAATCAGTGCTACGGAGTCGCTGTGAAGATTGGAATGTGGGATTAATGGCATAATGATCAATTCAGCGACTTGGCGTCTTCGTAAGAAGAGGCAAAGTGCTTGGATATTATTGAAGAATTCGCCATAGGGAGTAGAGCGGAGAGCATCGAAGGTTCCTATGGCAATCATTATTCGTCTTGGGAGTTTTTCAAAGGTTTCTAAATAACGTAAAAGGTCAGAGGCCAAAAGGTCCTGCCTGTAAATTTCGTTATTTATTAACGATTCGTATGGCCTGGACATGCCCAGGTATCGTACAACACCATTTGCGTGTCCATCACCGAGTATAAGAATATTATGCGCGAAGAATACGACGACATATAACTCCTCGGCGAGCTCATAGCCAGCTGCGGTGTAATAATGTGGGTAAGAATTCAGCGGGTAGAAAGGGAGTAATTCGCTGGAGTTGGTACCGAATCGAAGCCTATACCGACGATGATACAATCCTCGTTCGGCTGATGTACCTTTTTTCATTTTTGGGGGTAGTTATTTAGCTCTATTAGGACGAATAATTATGCGATTTGAAGATCGTGTTACTCGCTGGCTTGTGCCAGGGGGGTTCCATGAAGAAGTTGACGGTATGGGTTCCTGTGGGGTTTCGGGTTCAGTGACCTCACAATGCACCTCGTCTTGAGGACGCATTGTATTCGTCAAAGGATCATGTTGAATCGTATGAGCGAAATTCTGCGTAGGTATTGGAGTTAATGGAGGTGCCGGTCGCAGTGGTGCAATATTGCACTGAAAAATAGGAGGTTGTCTGAGATTAATTCCCGACGTGGACGGAATCGGATTTAGAGCCGAATTCGTCGTCGAAGTCGGTGGTGTATAAGAAGAAGTCGATGTGCTGCTGTGAGCAGATGGATTTTGGGTTATGCGTGGACGAATTGTTGAGAATAAATTCTCAATTTGTTGGTCCAGTAACATATCGTATCTACTTTGCAAATTTTGGAAATTTCTGTGTTGGTCCTCAAGTTGTGCTCGGAGAGTCACATTTTCGGAGCTCAGGGTTGATTCGACTCGTGTAATGTAATCCCTTTGCACTGACAGTCTATTTAACAGAGATTGTATTCTATTATCGTTTTGGGTACATTGGAAGATGCGAATAGTATGTTCAACTAGATGAAAATCGGTTCCGCTAATTGGACGGTTGCATCCTGGGTGTAAGCAAAGCACAATTCGTGTTTGACGATCATTTATGATCGTGGATTCGGTATAAATTCGGTATATACACCCATAGTGATATAAGTGTCTACAGGTAGTGATATGTATCGGATCCCTATGTATCATATCCCTGTGCATCGGATCCCTGTCCGTCGCGCAGAATGGACCGGGCAATGCAAGTGGAAGCTTACAGCTGTCACAAATCAGCTCGTAGTATGACATCGTTGGAGTTTGTAAGGACTTGAAAATCCCAAACTCCAGATGAAAATTTTGAAAATTGAGAAAAAATTCAAAGAAGATGACGAATTAAAAATTTCGAAAAATTGGGTATAGACAAGGTCCGCGGACACTCGCGAGGTCGATAAAAAAGAAAAAATGCAAAAAATTGATCTGGCTAATCCACTATTAGATGGGCTAGACGAGACCAAACACTATTTGAAAAAATAAGCAGTTCTAATTGTAAGTACCGAATCGGAAAAATAATAAAGTCGCAGACTCACCGCTATGAGATCCTGGAGATGTTGATTCGAAGTCGACACAAAATAGAATAATCTTAAGTCTGAGCAAGAGTATCGCCTTTGGTTCACTTTTTCGGATATTGCAGATGGATTTTAGAAATGAAACCCCACCTCAGTGTATGGGAATTAAAAGCGTGTGTGTTTTTAAGACAAATTTGTTGATGAGTAATTAAGGATGAGGTGGTAGTTGAGTGAGATAATGGTACTATCGACGGGGAAAAAGGCAACAGAAACATAACGGCGATATCGTGTCGTAATTCTTATTGCTTTTTAAATTGAAGAGGTTTCTATAAATCTGTAAGTGGTTCATCTGCGCTTTATCCTTATTTGGTACTTTTGAGAAGAAGAACGAGGTGCGAAGTATGTGTCGGAGATATAAGACATCAGATCAAATGGCCAAGCTGTGTGCCTGGTGTTTGTGTACATTTTCATTTTTGCTAAAGATGATTTTAATAAAATACATCGTCTGTATAATGCATGCTTCTAGCATGCATGATATATGACGGTGTATTCTTTTAACTGCCGGTGTTACTTTGTAGTTAATTTTTCATCGATTCTGGTATCATATTCTTACTCATCTCGGGTGTCTAAGTCTCTCGCGTAATTTTTAATTTGAGAAGAAAAGGAGTCTGTTTTCTATCTTCTAGCACTTGGGTATATTAATGTGCGACGAAATAATTGCGGTCTTGTTAAAAGGGGGAGACTGATAAGTTGTTGAAAAATTACTTAACTAATATCACAGGTACTTTCGACTAATACAGGCATCAAAATGTTGCGGCTGTGTATTTACCGCTTGTGGCGGTAAATGCCATGTCCTAACACTTCTAAGAGTGATCTTTTTCACCTTACTTATAATAAAGCTATCTTACCCTATGTCTAACTTAAAATGTGCTCGTGTTAACTACACGACACAAAATAAAAGGGATCTGGAAATCTGGAATATTTTTACGAGAAGGGTTCTAATGGAATGTTACGTTTTTTTAACTATTGCGAGAAAAAATGTGAGAGATGAAAGAATTATTAGAAAAAATAGAGTATTGCAAATTAGGTGCGAATAAGACTAGAAGCGTATTTGTTTCCCTCTATATACTTGTTATCAAATCACGAAAATGCAGTGTATGAGTGTTTGTTTGGGTGTTATAGTGACGTATTGATGCATCAGCTGTTGCATCTGTCTCGGCGCGGTGTTTTGACGAATGCAAGGTCGTCGTTGTATCTTACTACTCTACTTTGTCCCAGGGGTAATGAACTAGAGCAATAAATCAGTCGTTGACGGCGTTTTTACTCATACACGATGCGTGTGCTAGGTCGTGTTTGTTTACCTATTACAGTAGAAGTGTGTTAGTTTTGGGGTAGTCTGATTTTTACATGACTTGAGTGTTTTACTTAAATAGGGAGACTAATTATACACGCTTACGATTAAGGCAAATGTTTTTCGCGTCTTCACAACGCTTGTACTCTATGGTACAAGTATCATGTGTATTCCGGCTCGATAAAAAAGGATACGAAAATGCATTAAATATTTTTAACTCGAGGTCTGTACATAAATGGATATTTTTTAAGCTAAACTATACATTTTATTTTTACAATTTGTCGTTATGACTCGCTCTTGGCGAGACATAAGTTGGTTCAATTTGGTCTAGAAAGCACTTTGGGATATATAATACAATTTTGTACATTTTTGAAGTATTTTTTATTTTTGTTATGTAGGCGGTAAGCTAGGGCATATGATGAAGATTTTGCTTACTGCCTAGATATTGTATTTTTGTAGCCTATAAAGTACATTGGGACATATGACAGAATTTTTTGTGTATCTTCTAGGTCTTATTGTTTAGTTTTGTTGTTTAGAAAGTGAGATGGGACATATGATGAAAATTTACTCACTCCCTAAACCTTATTGTTTTTATTTATTCTTTGGGTATTTTATATTTTTATAGCCTAGGAAGTACATTGGGACATATGATAGAAATTTATGCACCTCCCAGGCAATTTTCGTTATTATTTTTTATGTGATTTCTTCGATTTTTCTTCATTGTCAGATTTTTCATCTGGGACCATTTCAAAAAATCGAGCATAGGGTTCTTGATCACTGTCTGATACGTAGTTAAGAAACTTCGCTTCGAGTTGTTTTTTCCAGTGTGGAGCTGGTCTTGGGCGTAATCGCGCTGCGACTCTTTCTGAGTGTCTCCGTGTTGGTAGGGACGTTGACCTTTGAGTTTTTGCCCCATTCCCTCGTTTTTTCGAAGTTTCTTTCGGTTGAGAGACAGTTGGCTGTGTGTCTATTAGCGCAGAGTCAGGTGGGGTATCTAGTGGATTTTGAGCATTTTGAAGCTCAGTTTCAAGTACATTATCAGCCGCGTCTAAAAATATATCGTCGTAAATTTCTTGGCTGCTTTGGCTGTCCTGACTACTAGCGCGAGTTGATATAGTTTCCTGCGAGCCAAAATCAACTATTCTCTGTTTGCGAGGGCGACCTCTTTTCTTTTTAGGAGGGTCCTCCAGTGCCCCTGAAGTTGAAGGTTGGGGTTCTGAGAGAGTTGAATTTTGCGGCGCTTGTTTTGTAGGTTGTGTTGTAGCAGAACGCAAATCTCGTTCCTCAGCACGCTTTTCACGTGCTGTTTTCACGACTTCTTTAAGTACTGCTTGAGAAGCTTTCTTAAAATCTTTCTTGCTTATGACAATTGCCATGTCATCGTCGTCATGATCTGAATCAGGAGTTGATTCGTCATCTTCCTCCTCTGATTCAGATTCATTTTGGTAGTCTGTTAAAAATTCTTTAATTCGCTGCTCAAGTGAGCGCAAATCAATACTAGATTTGAGACAAGCTTCGCTCCTTAATTTTTCCAGATTATCTTGAGTGCTGAATAAGGTTAATTGGCGAATGTTTGCGACTCTATCAGTTTCAGACTCGTCAGTGGCTTTTAATAAATAACAGTTATGGCCATTTCGCTGTACTACAATAAATGGGCCAGTTTTCTTTTCGTAAAGTTTACCAGAAGTTCTTTTCTCATAAGAAGATTGTCGATGGTTTGCCATTAAGACCCAATCTCCCTTCTGGAAAAAGGTAGGGTCAGGATGGGCTTTATTAAAGGCATATTCTTCCTCGATCTTTTTCAATCTTCTCTTTTCACGAATAAAAGTCTCTATAACTTGACGTGAATTCATCTCATCGATTTTTTGTCTATGTTGTTCTACGGTATAAACAGCTTTTTTAGCCAGAGAGTCAGCGATGATATTTGTGAATTCATGTTTTCTAGCAAAAACATGGATAAATTCAACATTGTCAAATTCTTTCTTAAGTTCGAGTATTTCTTTGAAGAGATGTTCATGGTGTACAGGCTTATTACGAGAATTTTTCCAATTATTTGCCTGCCACAGTGAACAAGTATTATTCAATGCTTTTATAGCATAATTTGAGTCGCTCAATAATTTCACCTTTGTAATTTCATTATGATGTAGTATTTGAAGAGCTGTTCGAATTGCTATTAATTCAGCAAGATTGTTAGAAAGGTGGTATTCAGCGTGTGTTATGCGCTCAGAGATATTCAAAATTGAGTCTGGAGCGAAACATATTCCGATGCCAGCAATGGCATTCGCATCGCCATTTTTGGAGCAAGCTCCATCTGCTGTGACTCTGGCATATCCATCGGTATCAAATATTAAGTCAATATCAGGGTTCAATGTTTCTTCTAAACATTTTTCAGATGTCACCGAAGGAAGTTCACGCTTGATCATTTTTTCGCGAATCTTGACTAATTCCTTTTTGAATTGGAATTTTGAAGCTGGTTGAGGAATTTGCAAACTGATGATATCTGCGATGCCCCAGGCCTCATTAGGCTTAAAACCGAATGAAGTAGGTGTATTGTTTAGTTCATCTTCGATTTCAGAAATTAGGTCCTGCCAGCCTAAATGAGAACGCCATGGGTCATGATTTTGGTTTATTTTTACTCGTAATTTATCGCCTATCCAACGCATTGTCCTTTCTACTGAAGACGATTGAGGATTATATGCGCTGGTATGGGCTATTTGGATGTGGTGTTTCTCGAGTAAAGTGGTCCATAAGTCTGATAGAAATTGTGATCCATTATCAGTTATTATTTTCTTGATGTTTACTCTATGGCTCTCAATATCGAAAATTACTGTGGTCATTTGTTGGCAAACTGATCTCTTTTTGATATTAAAAAGTGTTCTAAGCCATGTTCGGTTTGTAAAAACGTCTTTCACCACTAGGAGATATTTTGGATCATTTTTCATCGCAGGTAGAGGTCCTAGCAAATCAACCGATAAAACGTCGCCGAGAGAATACGCCTCAATCTGCGCATATTCAAGGGTTTTATGGTTTGCGTAATTTTTATTGACCTTACAGATGATACATATATTGCAAATTTCACGAATATATGCTAACGAGTTGTTGTGATAATAAATTCGTCGAAATATTGTATCGAGTTTTGCAGACCCTACATGGCCATAAGCGCAATGCAGGTAGTCTACCGTGTCATAAAATAGTGCATTTGGCAGACATGGAACTTTTGTGCCATTTTCTAACTTTCGTAGCAAGATTTTTTGTCCTTCAGCGTTTATAAAGATTTCGAATTTCGATAATTTCAATTTCTGCGCATCTCTTTGTTTTTTGTAATTCGCAGGAATTTTTTCTTCGAGTATTTCGATGAGTCTTTTGCAAGTAGTATCATTTTGTTGATATTGCGAAATGTTTCTCAGACGCTTGTGAAGTTCAGGAATATTTTCGGCCAGAAATTTAAGCTCAAAAGGTTCAATTCCTGTCTCAAATTCATTAGTTTCAATTTCAGGCATTTCAGACCCATCACTGCTTGAACTGTCAGAGACGTCAATGGCATTGATTTCTAGTTCGGGTGCTTTGATTTTGTATAGTGTATTATTTGCAAAATTCATATCGTAGGTTATGTCATAGCAGTTCAAAACAGTTATCCAGTGGGCTGCCTTTCGATGAGTTTGTGCTATTTCGCGGAATCGATTAACGATTGGCAGAAGATTTGATCTTACATGAACTTTTCGTCCATGTAACCACATTTGGAGTTTTTGTATGCATTTCACCAAACACATAATCTCTCGATCAAATAATGTAAAATTTTTCTGGTGGTCTTTAAAAGCTATCGAGATGAACATTATTATTCGTTTTTCATTCTCAACCATATAGAAAAGTACTCCATTCATAGAGTCTTCTGAAAGTTGAGTATCTAAGAAAAGATCTCCTTCTCTAGGGGCTTGTTGTAACTTAAAATCTTTCTTAAACTCAGCTTTCAACTTTTCAAAAGCTTTTTGTTGTTCTTCCTTCCACTCAACAGGCACATCACCTTTCGTCAGGTGGTATATTGGGTTTACGATTTGTGAATATTGAGGGATGAAATCTCGATAAAGTCCAGTATTTCCCACCAAAGCTAAAATGTCGTTTTTCTTTGATAGGGAAAATTTACCTCGCTTAGTGTGTTTTTTCTCGAATTCTTCGAGTTTTTTAATCTTGTCACTTTGCTTTCCTATCCCTTGGTTTGAGATTACAAAGCCTAGATGATCTGCGCAATTTCTAAAAAATTGCGTCTTTGTAGGATTCAGTTTTAAACCGTGCTCTCTGATTAAAGTAAAAACTTTTTCAAGTCTTTGTAGAGTTTCTTCGAAAGTTGTTCCGGATATTTTAAGGTCATCTACGTATTTCGTTATTCCTTCCTCATTATCAATTATTTGGTTTATCACATGTACGAATTCTCCAGATGCAGTTTTTAGTCCATATGGGAGCCTTATGAATTCGTATACTTGCCCCTCAGCTTGGAAGGCAGTGAATTGTCGTGATGCTTTGTCAAGTACGAGCTGCCAGAAACTAGCAGTAAAATCGAGGGTACAGAAAAATTTATCGCCTGCATTGTCATAGAGCATGCTTGCGATTGTATTAGGCTCGGTTAGAACGTTGATTAGAAATTTGTTAAGTTCGTCAGCATCTAAACAGAGACAAATATCTCCGTTCTTTTTGACAACTGGTGCTAAGGTATTAATGTAGCATGAGTGAGAATATTTTATTATGCCGAGAGTGAGCATTTTATTTATTGCTTTTCGTAGAGCAGGTAATAATTTTTTGCTTGGTCGAAATTTTTCTCCTCGCCATGGTTTCAGGTGTTCGTCTCCTTCTTTAAAATTGAACTTAACCTGTTCACCTGTGTATTTTCCAGGGTTGAGGTCGAAAATGTCGGCAAAATGTTGTAATCTATCGAAGCCATGGATCCCCTGTTCAATTGTAATTGATCCATTTTCGACTGCTAAATTTAAATCAGATCTTAAATTTTCTTTGAAGGTTCTTTGAGCTGATCTACGCTCTTCATTTATTTCTTGCTCAGTGAGGGTATAATAAGTATCGGACATATCTTCCGAGTATGTCTCGTATTCTTCGTCACTCATACCTAGAGAAAATACCGTTAATGCACTTTGAAATTCGTCTGGGTGCATAAACGGAATTACGAATTTTTTTACCAACTTCTGGCCTACATTTGGCATATCGTTTATGGATGTCTACTGTCATTTTCAAATGATCCATTGAGATTCTGCCCATAATAAATGTTTGGCCTGGTGCGTCGATAATATAGAATGGTACTTTGGTCGTCTCATTTCCGAGTATCATTTTAAGCTCGACGATATGAGTTGCAGATTGAATAATCGTATTATCGGCTAATTTTAATTGAACTTGTCGTCGTAATCGAATGAATTTTATCCAAGTAGGAGACTCTTCGAGAAATGTTTTGATCATTAATTTTGATAATACATTGGGTAGAGCTCCTGTATCGAGTTGTAAGGCAATTTTTCTCGAGCCAACTATGACAGGGATGACACACGCAGGGTCATTTGTTTTTTGAGTCACTAATTGGGACGCGATTGCCGGGTCAGGCTCCTCATCATTGAGAGTAGTATTGTCGATTGCATCGATGAAGTCAAAATTGGGTCTTCTCTTAGGAAGTTGCGTTTTTATACGTTTAATTCTTTCTGAAATGGTTATTGGAAGCGAGAATTTTTCGTCATTTTCTTTATTCTCTAAATCGCCTATGCTTACAATCGTAGGTGAATTTGGATTTGAGAATAATGTCAGTTCATTAAGGCGATTTCGAATTGCAATTCTGAATTTTTTATCCAATTTGGGCCGTTTAGAGCTCAAATTAGGTGAATCGTCGAATTCTTTAATTGGTGAAATTTCGAATACCTGTGCTTCTAGATTTTCAGGCATTTCGTCATTTGAATTCGCTTCCTCAGATTCAGGTAGATGAGGTAGTTCTCTAGCAAATGTCCTAAATTGTTCGAGCCTCGCTATTTTGGAATTAAGTACATTACGAATATCGCGGTATTCCGAAATTGATGGAAAATATCGTTTCAAAGCTGGAATGTAGTGAAATTTTTCCTCAATAGGTATAAGTTCTCGATTCGGTCCTACTCGTGGTCGTAAGAAGTTCTTGCCCCTGCTCTGTACAATTTCTGTTTCTAAAAATCTCAGTGCAGGTGTTCTTAAGAATCGAATGTATGGTGTATTAGCCACGCGTACGTAAATATTTTTAAAATCAACATAGCGATTCAGTTTTACTGGGAGTTCGTCTGGCGTTCGAGGTTTTAAAAGGGGGAATAGTAGTATTATACTCTGCGCACCCTTATCCAGCAATAAGTCTGTTACTGATCGTAATTGATGTTCGATTACTTGGTAAGGTTTTCTTGAATAATTAAATTCTAATTGTCCAGCAGACAATATGAAATGCGATTTTTCGGGAAATTCAGCTTTTACCAATCTTCGAATTAATTCTTCGAGAGACATTTGGTCGCGTAAATAATCAGGTACATCTTTCATTAAGTCTGTTTCGCCTCTCGCCATGTAATGGCTTAAACCATCGCCAACCCATATGTACTTATTTAAACAAGATTCTGAGGGGGCTGACGAAGCACTAGGAGTTGCCCCTTGGCTACCTAGTGGTTGGCGTTTCCCGACTCAGAGCTTTCACCTTCACTCCATTCAGGCACGGCTGCACTAAGCATTTGTAAGGCGGCTGTAACTGTATCCTGATCTATTTCCTCGTCAATATCGGAGAAAATCGTATTAAGCATATTACAGGTTGCTACGACGTCAGAGAGGTCTTCTTGAGGTGTCTCAATTATAACGTATTCATTTAAATCGGGGTCAAATTCGATCGATTGTACCGCAGCTGCGGGTGCAGTTATTGGCATTTTTGGTTCAAATTTATTCATCATCAAGTTGCCGTTTTTATCGATAGAAAATGGCTTCGAGGTCGGATTTTGTGTAGTTGGATTTGGATTTTTCGGAATATTGGGATTTTGTAAGATGGTTTTTGGCTCGAATTTATCTTTCGATGGGTAGACAGTCCCTATAGGCTTCGGAGGAGGTGAGGTTTGAGGTGCGGTTTCCTCTTTCTGAGCAGGCTGGCGATTATAATTATTTCCATAATTTTTTGGAATCGCCTTCTGTGATAATAAATTATAAATCGCGAGTAATTGCTCATTAGCTGGAAGTGGTTTATTCTGGTATTTCGCGCTTGTAGATGCGGGTACCACTTGATCATCAGACCTACGCTTATAACCTCGTCGAAGTGTTATAGGTACTTCGTTATCCGGATCACGTTGGATTTGGGTCAATTTGGATAATTTTTCTAAGAATTCATCCATAGACTGCCCTGCCTCCATAAGCCTCATTTGATAATCTTCGGGAGCCTTTCCTATCAAAATGTCAATGATTTCGTCGTCATTTCCATTACGATGGTGTTGTAAAGTCCTAGCCCATCTGGCCATTTTATTTGCCATATCTTTAAGGTCTTCAGAATAGACAAAATCGTATTTGCAAGCTTTCAACGCCTCGTTTTGAGCTTTACGATCCCAATAGAAATCCAAAAATTTATTTTTCAATTCATTATACGTTTGAACATTACGAACAGTTTCGAGGAAAATTTTACGAGTTTTCGTCGCAATAACTCCTTTAAAGGCCAAAATTTTATGTTTTTCCACAGTATTTGTTTCGTAAAAATACGCGTCGAATTCGTCTAAAAATTCATGCGGGAAATGTAGTTGATCATCCGTAAATGAAATACCTGCATTTTTAATCGATCCTGCATCTATTGCCAAAGATTTCGATTTTGAGCCATTTATCATCGGAGAATTACGCATTCTTTCCTTGATATAGTTTACCTCGTCGACGACTTGAGAGCATCCTATATCACGTTTTCTATTATCGTTTTGCATGTTCGTAATATCCTGAGCAATTTTCTTGATTTCAGTAGAATTATCGTTCAGCACATTATTCGTTTCGTCTAAAGCGATATGAGTGGCTTTTAACTTGTCGTTGAGTTCGTCGACCCATGATCCTACTTTTATGAGATTTTTATGAGACTGAACCGCGACGTCCGATACTTTATTATTCGCAAAAGCCGCGACATTTTTTGCTTCAGTAACGATTTTAGCTAATTTTACAAGTTCGTGTTTTTGATTTTCGAAATTTGTTTTAACCTCGGCCTGAATAACTCGATTCCAATCCCAAGTTTGTTTAAAAATCGCGTAAACACTGGCGTTGGTTGTATCCTTCAACGGCTCTAGATTGAAAGGTATATCGTACTCCTGCGATTGAGACTGAGTACCTACACCTTCGTCAATTGGCGGAGGAAGAATTACGTCATCCTCAGATGATTGCTCTTTGTCATTCATCTGGGATTGGTCACTGAGAATAGAATGTTCAGAATCTTGACGAATTTCGTTTTCCATTTTAAGTTTTTTATAGCGTCTGGAAGTTCGACTATTAGTATCGAAATCCAAAAGCTTGAAAGTATTTCTACTTACTCGACTGCGTGTATTAAGTGCTGGAGGAGTGTTCATAGATCGCGAAGTACTAAGTGTGTGAGCAAGCTCCTTACTGTACGAAGACGACACAAGTAATGATTAGAATCCTAAACTAAGTGGCGAATTCGACTACAAAATTCTAGCGGGAAATTAAGTTTCCTGGAAGTAGTGGGGAGGCTCTGAAATCGTTCTTACGACTAAAATTCATCTGTCGAGGGCGTTTACTTGCCTTGAGTGGGGGAAAATCACGATCCTCGCATTTGAATTGCTTCCTTTGGTCATAAAGCCTGTTATGGAAGTTCGACCCTCTGTGGCCTTTTTGACAGAAGGTCATTTATCAGGCATTGCACTTACGAATCGTCATAATTGAGAGGATGTATAGTGCCTCCGGTTCTTGTTGTTTGTCAAAATTTATGGCCTTTGAGCGCGTATTTTTAGTTTTTTGGTGTAATTAAGCACAGGGAAAATATGAAATACGCGTTTCCTCAATTGCCAGTGATTATTCAACTGAAGTCATTCCTGGTGGTGGCGGGGAGGAGGAGGTCTAAGTGCTCACTATTTTCTATGAGATTGATGGCTATGAGAAAATATTAAAGGCGAGTCGATTTCCTAAACATGACAGAATTTGATGGAGTTTGAGATCGTTCTTACGATCATGGATTCAGCTGTCTACTTGTACAAGAGTATTTTTAGTAAAATGGCTTCCGTTTCCAGAACCAATTTATAAAAATTGTGGCTTTTTCAAGCAAATATAGTAATATAGAATTGTGTCTATTTCGACACGAAATTGACGATTTCATAATCGGAGGGTTTGAATCTGTATCTATCCTGTGGTGTGGCAACGCTGCATCGGATAGAAATATCTACGAGAAGAAATATTTTAAGAAAAAATGACTCGTGTCGGAGATGCGATAGAAGGCTCGCATCCCTTCATCTAGTCGAAGATGTGGTGGTTATTCACCTGCAGTACACAGATCTCGAAGTGTATTTCTGTGTAGTACAAGGTGGATGCGTACTTGAAAGCAAGAAGGGAGTGAGTTTGGCGCGCTTTTTCTAGTTCAAGGATGTCCGCTTCTATCTAAAAATAGACTCGCGCCCTTTTTTACCTACATACGACTTGCTGGATTTTAAACTCGACGAAAATATTTCTCTACTGTGTGAGATGGTTTTCGAGACGAATTTCTAACTGACTTCGAAATATTTTTTCAATGTCTCGTTTTAAAGTACAAAAATTTGAAAATTATATGTTTTTTGGAAAAGGTATCAAGATTTCTGAGAGAATAAATACTTCGTGAATCGAGTGTATAATCTGCTGGTGTGTGCGGATTATTTCACTCTGTTTATATTTGAACATTTCAACATTTTTACATACAAATATACATCAAGAAATATGCACAGATTGAGCTTATTTCTTGTTTCTATAGATCACCGTCTATGAGACTCAAGAAAATCAACTCATTTGGGTTGATAGTTGGAAAATATGGGCTTGAAGTGCTCATATTTCCAACTTTCAAATTATTAGGTTATTATTATTTCTAACTAAAACTTAATATTTTTAGTAAAGCAAGCTATTTACATTGAAGCAAATTTTAATTACTTAGCTCATTCAAGTTGTCGATTTATTCCTTTTTAAGGGAGACGAGTTTGAATGAGTTTATTTGATTAATTATAAGCTATTCACATTCGAGCAAATTTAATCAATTAGCTCATTCAAGTTGTCGATTTATTCCTTTTTAGGGGAGACGAGTTTGAATGAGTTTATTTGTTAAATTATAAACTATTTACATTGAGGCGAATTTAATCGATCAGCTCACTCAAGTTGTCGATTTATTCCTTTTTTAGGGGAAACGAGTTTGAATGAGTTCATCCATTAAATTGTATAATTTTCATATTAATCTATAGGATTTTTTAGGATAGTTTTTGTTTTCGAAAACTTTCTCAAGTAGGCGGGCAGGCCACCATAAATGAGGGTCTTCGGGATAAGTAGTCAAAAAATGGTCTCAAGTAGGCGGGCAGGCCACCATAAATGATGATTTTTTAACCAAGAAAGGTAGTCGAAAATGATCTCAAGTAGGCGGTCAAGCCACCATAAATGAGGGTTTTCAACAAGGAATACACAGTCTAAAATGATCTCAAGTAGGCGGTCAAGCCACCATAAATGAGGATTTTTCGACTTAAGGAAAAGACTTAGTTGATCCATAGATTAATAATCATTTTTTCAGACTAGAATTGTTAGCTCATTCAAGTTGTCGAATTATTCCTTTTTAGGGGAGACGAGTTTGAATGAGTTTATTTATTTAATTGTATAATTTTAATTTTTTCTATAGGTTAGTACTATGGAATTTTTATGATATTTCTATGGGTTTTCTATGCTATGACTTTAGTAGGTTATTTTTGTATTTTATGTCCAGTTATCAGATCGTCATCTTCAAATTAGACAAAAATAGTATTTTTAACCTACATTTAGGTTCAAATTGGTCCAAGAATTAATTTATACTCTAGAGTATAAATTTCGACTCGGAAGAATTTTCGCCTGTTTTCTAGTTATATTTCAGAATTTTTCCACAACGTCTTGCAGTTAGAACTCCGAAATATACTGTATAGATGTTAGTTAGGTAATCAAAGCACAGAAAATTTTAATTTTGGTTGTTATTTTCCAAAGGTACATGGAGACTGAGGTGCAAAGACATTACTGCGATTTTCGAGATAACTATCATTCACGAGATTATTTTCTCGTAGAAGACAATTTTTACATCTCGATTAACACAATATGTACTGCAATCTCTCACCCACCATGCGTGTCAGAAATAACGATTTTTAAAATTAGTCCTCTCTAGCAATACCCAGCAACTGAAACACCACGATACTACTGTGATTTTCGAGTTAACTGTCGCCCATGAGACTAGTCAGGTTTTATGAACCTTGCTCAATGAGAGATGTTCTTTCTCGATTGGCACAATATATATACCACGATATCTCACCCACCATGCATGCCAGAGAGTGATAATTTTATGGTTTCGAAATTTATGGTTAAAATTTTATTAAAGCATTTTTACTGGAATTCAAGATTTATTTTTGGTAAATCTTGAATTAGATGGTAATATGTGAATTTTCTCATGCCCCCTGTCCGCAATTTATGCACGGAAGAGTGTCTGAAAAAATTCATCTTCGTAATATTTCGCCAATCTAAGTTATGCTTATTTCAACGAAATATTATTAGGCATTTTTTTAGTAAAAAAAAAAATTTTATGGTATAAGGTGACAGTCTTATCCCAAGGTCTTACTGAACTACGTAATTTTGAGGACAAGAATGTACTATTGGGTCAAAAAAGGAAAAAAGAAAAATTTGGAAAAAGGAAAAAAGAAAGAAAAAATACATTTTAAGCTTGAACAGTGCTTCGTAATCGGAGCTTTTTGGGTTCAAGTAGATCGAAAAAATTTTAGGAATTTTTTGGGAAGGGAACTTTGAAAACTTGTTCTTAAAATTTGCACAAGTGCAATTTTTAATGCAAGTTTTACCACTTTTGGGCGCCATTTATGATATAGTGTGAATAGGAATTACTGACTTAGGGAATTAGAAGATAAAGAATTGGTTAAGGAGTGAAGTCAAGAATTATTCCCTAGAGAGTGAATAATTACTCGTACCTGGATAGCTCGTAGAGAAAAGACCTTATGTAAAACCATTCTACCATATACACAAAAATCATACTAAACTACCAATAAAGTACTCAAGATCGCAGAAATATTCTTAAAAGCAATTTATTAATATTTTAGCATAACAAAATACACTTTAGGATTCATAGGGCAATGTAACATAATCAGCATTATTTTATGTTTGATAGTGGACTCAACATCTACTTGACATCTCGCATAAAATATCGACTCGTAATATAATTAAGTTTAAGCTTAATTAATACTACTTGGCGATGCAAATTACGTATTATTTAATTAGACTAGGTGTGTTACGTCCCTCATAATATCATTATTTAACTAATAAGTCTATTTCACAACTTACGACACTGTGCTTATTTTCTGCCTCTCCTGTGATCCACTCATACTAAGATCGGCGACAGAATTGGGTTATGTTATTACATATTTTCTGAATGGATCCGTTTCGGAGAAATATCTGTAAAATGGGTAATTTAAATTATTTAAATGAACGTATTTAATTAATTCACATTTTTGAACAAATTATCCACAGTGGTAGTGGGCGAAAACAGTTAAGAGGGATGATGGTTTTTTAGACCATCATTGCCTATACGTCTATTTGTGACCAAGAACCAGCCATCGCGAGTAGCTTATTCCAAGTGAAGTTCGTGGCTGGAGATCCGATGCTCGTACCCTCGAGTTTTCCTCGATCTACGAGCCACCGGACACAATAAATCATTTCCCCTAGGATGTATGAATACTTTCCCCTATATGCGTAGTTCTCACGTTGCCATACCTCTGGTATAAGTAAATCTTATACGCCTACGCTAATGAAGAATATTACGATTAAATGTACGAAGGGATTAATTTAATTATCGCTAAGGCGATCAGGGCATATTCCCTCATATCAGTTTTTCTAATTTTTTTGTTTTTTCTCATTTCATCTAATTTTTTTCATCTTTTATTTTTGTTCCAATTTTCATATTTTCTTGTGAATATCGTTTCCCTCGAATATTTCTTTACATTCCAAGCGTCATATTGTTACATAAATCCTCATGTACAGATGCGTAATGTGCAACGTGTTCAATTTCATAGCCACCTTGAGGAAGGGGGCCAAACTCCACGGAGGGGGTCCAAATGAAAAATGACTTCCATTTTCGAGCTCAGCGCAAAATTTTATACCATTTTGATAGGTCATGTTCAAGTTTTCAAATCCATGTTCAAACATAATCTTTAAAGGGGAGGGGAGAGGGTGGAGATTGAATGAAAAATTTTGAAGCAAAAATATTCCCGAGCAACGAATATGAGAATCATTCTGAATGCGTACACATAAATCCTCATTATCGACCTGTAATGTGCAAAGTTTGTTTAATATCATCGTTAAATTCAGTTTAGGGGGCAAAACTCCACCGCGGGGGTTCAGAATTGAAAATGATTGCGATTTTTGAGTTCAGTGCGAAATTTTATACCATTTTGATGGGTCGCATCGATATTATCGAATACACAATGGAGTATTTAATTCTGGGGGTCGGGGAGTGGTAACAAGCCTATTAGTGCTCATAAAATCGCGTTGTGATCGTATTTTTTCGCCGTTTTTGCGCAGTTGGGCTTCAAATAGCCCTGTCTAACAAACGTCCAAGAATCGTTCGGTCCCCAGCCATATCCTGGACATAAGAGCCATTTTACCATCAAAAATGGCCAAAAATGCATAAAAATCGCATTCAAAGTGACATAGAATGCAGTTGTGCAGGGTTTCACGGAAACAAATTACATATTTGGCATCGGGAGAAGTCCCCCAACATAACCCCGTCGAGTTTTTTTGGTCCCGACCATGTCCCCAAAATCACCTTTTTGACGGTCCACCCCCTCGTTGTGCGGGGTAAAAACTTCAAAATTGCACTTTTCTGAATGGGGCAGGTGGTACCTTCATTTTGGCAGCGCATTTTTTTGGTCCCCGAAAAAAAAAATACAAAATCGACTTCTAGAGCACTTTTTCGTGTATGGATTATAGTCTATAGAATATGCGAAAAAAATCTCAAAAAAAATTAGGCACAAATGCTCAGTTTAGTGGAAATTTTATGTATTTTGGAGACAATAGAAAAATTCCCTATCTTATTCTAAACACACAAAAAACATGCTGTAGCATTCCGAGTCCTGGAAATGACATTCACCGAACAACTTGACAGTATTAAATGACCCATCAATTTACCCCTTCAGAAACACGATTCATTTACTCATATTACATACAGCTGAAATAAATAGCCTACTAACTACATACTTTTCATAAGAACAAAAATTACTCACACTTCACAGGTATTGTGATACGTATTTATCGATATGCATAGGTATTAGGTACCAATAGTTGAACCATTTCAACATTATAATATGTAGGTGAGGTATTACTCGTACGAATTCTACTCGACGCGACCTTCTTATTTTTTTTCTTTGTAAAATAAAATAAAAGAAAAAAAATTACTCACACACGATTAAGTGGTTCTTCGTTCGTTCTTTAGATAATTTCAAGAGTCGATATATTTTTTTTTATTTCGCGAAACCTCTTATAATTTAGGTACCTACCCATGACACGATGACAAAGACGTGTAATTTTTTCGACGACACAAAAACGTCGACAAATTTGAAACAGACACTTTTCAATTTCAATACCATTCGACGTACAAAACCACCAATCTAACGACCTTTTTTATTTTTCATTTCCAGTTCATTTACGACTTCCAATCGAATATCTACAAAATCTCGGCAGACGGCGTTTGCAAAGGTGCCGTAACAAAGCTCTTAGTCAGCGTAGAATTCCAGCTGAAAATCACCGATAGAGAAATCGAACTAACTGGTTTAAAATTGGTCACTGCGAAGTAAGTATTTCCCCACAAATTGTCGAATGATTCGAGAGAATAATAATTGTTTCGATTAACCGTGTGATGTTTTTCAATTCGCAGGACTTTAACAATACAACTGGATAGCAGTAAATTTAAAGATAGGGTTCTTAATTACATATTGAAGACGTTTACTACGATTTTCAAAACTATACTTTTATCTCAATTAGAAAAGGAACTGCAATCGTATATAGGAACCGTAATTCATATAGGAGCCGCATCATCACAGCATTGAAATATTACACCCACCTATTTCAACAGAATACCTGCTGCAAAAAATGACTTTTTTTTACTTTTATTCATTTTTTTTGTAACGTTTCATTTTAAGATTGTGATTTCATTACACGTGTATTACTTATAATGCGATAAAGTTTAGATTTTATATATTTGTGATGTTTTGTTTATTTTTTAATGTACGAGTAAAGGTAAAGGTGAACAGACAAGAATTCGAATATTTTTTTAAAAAGATTTTGGGATCTAAAAAAAATCTGACATACCCTATCCGCGTGATATTTTTTTATTTTTATATTATTGATATCAGCTCCATGCTCAAATCGTAATATTTAGGTACCTATTGCAAAAATATTGTACTTAATTTACCCATCCAACCCACTCAAGACATATTTAAAAAATCCTTTAAAAAAATTATAAGTACATACCTCCAGTCTAAAAAAAAAAAAAAAGGGTACCCCCGGATAAGATAGGCAAAATGCCCTTAACCTCAGATTCCGATGAAACTCATAGGGTATGTTTAGTACCCCCAAAAAATAATTTTGGGCCCATAACCCGCTCCCCACTCCACCCCCCTCAGGCAGGGGGGCCAAAAAACGCGTTTTTCAGGGGAAAAATTCTGCATCAGCGAGTAATTTAGATAAATTTATTCTGTAAACGAATATAGTTAGAGGATATATGGAGGTACCTCCCTGAATTTTTTCAGAATTTTTCATCGCATGGGTGGAGAAGGAGGGACAAAAGAAAACTTTAAATCGACATTACTCCGGAACGAAAAAACATACCAAAACGATTTTTTCGTCAAATATGTATTTTTAGGTCTACTTTCTATAGAAATCATCATTCGGCCATTTGGAGTGGTGGGTCAAGCTCAAAAGTTCAAAAAACTCTCAAAAAACCACGTTTTTTACGTTTTTCTCCAAAAATATGGACAAATGGCCGAAATCGAAGAGAACCGAGTTGTTCAGCGTGAAATTTTACCTCAGAATGTGTAATTGAAAATTCATTCATACCGCGCGATCATACCGTAAAACTACACGCGCAGAAGTATTTTTGCTTATATGAATGTATCAAGATAGCTGAAAGGGTATTTCTGAGTAAAATAGGTGAAATCCCCCTGTCCTCAGATTTCTGAAACTTTGATGAAGCATCGTTGGGTACCTTTCAAAAAAATGTTGAAGTCAAAAAAAATTCTCCCACCCTACTTCCTTTGCTCACAATAGCAAAAAAACGTACATACATATTTGAGATTCTGCGTCGATCTATGCTATTGCTGTCAAAATCCAAGTGCACTTTTATAGTTCTAGTGAGCGATTGAAAATTTGCAAATCTTTTTTTTTTTGGGGGGGGGGGGTATTAATAGTTGGTTTTGAAAATATTTTCTTCGCAAATGTTTCGCTATAATGAAGAAAAAACATTGAAAGATATTCGTAATTTTTCTCAAAACAAATTGGGCACAGGGGCTTCAGTGAAAAAACACGGTTTTTTGAAAATACCCCCAATTTTGAGGGCCCATGTTTTCCTTTTAGGGGCACTTCTAGAGCTATAATTTTTCTGTGCAACTTTCAACTCAAAATGACGGTTTTTGCTGTAATTGATAAAAATTCACAGTATTTTCCCCATTATTTCGCGATCCACCCATCTACTAGGTAGGTATACTTATTGTGTTTTCAATGTACTTGGTAGGTAACTCACATAAAAATTTAATGGTCGACACCAAAAAGAAACCTTTCTGATAGTTTTGAGTTAGATACTATGTACTTGAAAAATACTTGTAATTCAAGAAAATCTTGATTAAGAACTTGCATGGCGTTAATTGCGCTATAATGAAGCATTTTTCACAAAAAATCTAATTTTTGGGCAACCCCTTTAGTTTCCACAATGTGACCGTTAGGAGGATCCAACTGCATATAAAATTTCATATTCGTGTTCAGCGAATTCGATTCATAAATGATAACGATACACATATTGTCAATCTACTTTCGCCCCAAAATTTGTGAGAGGGGGTGCCTATGGCCCCAAAATTGGAGTTTCAAGAAGTTGGTTCGTTTTCTATTGTTTTTGGAGGCCAGAAGGCAAAATTACAGATCGCTTTTTTTTGTGGTGCCGTGACCCAAAAAACACAATTTTGAGTGTTTTTTGAGTTTTTGAAGATGGCCCACCTAGAGGGAAAATTTGAAAAAAAAATACCAATTATAGTACTCATGCTGATATGTTCCTGAAAAAAATTCATGTGCATGAATTAGGTTTGAAGATACGGCAGCTTCAAATTTTCTTTTGTCAATATCCTCCCCCTGGGGAGTCAACGATTTTTGAAAAAATTTACGTTGCTAGAATCATATCTTCTTCAAGTACATATTTTGAGTGAATACAGATTTTTTTTCAAAACTCGTTGAAGCATGATCCCTCCCCCCCACCAGAAACGTTTTTTCGCTATTGTGAGCAAAGGAAGTAGGGTGGGAGAATTTTTTTTGACTTCAACATTTTTTTGAAAGGTACCCAACGATGTTTCATTAAAGTTTCAGAAATCTGAGGACAGGGGGATTTCACCTATTTTACTCAGGAATACCCTTTCAGCTATCTCGATACATTCATATAAGCAAAAATACTTCTGCGCGTGTAGTTTTACGGTACGATCGCGCGGTATAAATGAATTTTCAATTACACATTCTGAGGTAAAATTTCACGCTGAACAACTCGGTTCTCTTCGATTTCGGCCATTTGTCCATATTTTTGGAGAAAAACGTAAAAAACGTGGTTTTTTGAGAGTTTTTTGAACTTTTGAGCTTGACCCACCACTCCAAATGGCCGAATGATGATTTCTATAGAAAGTAGACCTAAAAATACATATTTGACGAAAAAATCGTTTTGGTATGTTTTTTCGTTCCGGAGTAATGTCGATTTAAAGTTTTCTTTTGTCCCTCCTTCTCCACCCATGCGATGAAAAATTCTGAAAAAATTCAGGGAGGTACCTCCATATATCCTCTAACTATATTCGTTTACAGAATAAATTTATCTAAATTACTCGCTGATGCAGAATTTTTCCCCTGAAAAACGCGTTTTTTGGCCCCCCTGCCTGAGGGGGGTGGAGTGGGGAGCGGGTTATGGGCCCAAAATTATTTTTTGGGGGTACTAAACATACCCTATGAGTTTCATCGAAATCTGAGGTTAAGGGCATTTTGCCTATCTTATCCGGGGGTACCCTTTAATGCTTTTTTTTAAATTTTAGATAACTTGCCAGAGTAAAAAGTCAAGTTCTTAAGAGAAAAAATTATGATCTGTGAAAAAAAAGTGTTTAGAGACTGATCATGATAAGTATGAAAAATCAGTTCACACTCATCACTCCCTCCTCTTCTGCTCTCTAGAAGGCTTGCTAGTTCCTACTAAAAAAAAAAATTAAAAAATAAGAGGTATTAAAATTGATGAGAAGTCTTTTGTTTTAAAGAATATCGTATCTTGAAATTCAATTTTCAAACTCAGATCAAATTTCAACTTCCAAACTCAGACAAATTTCAAAATGAGCAAACAATTGGGAAAACGATTTTAGGTACATATTTGTACATGTATTTTTTTATTAGGTAGATGAGTAGGTATCATTTTTAATCATAACAAATAAGAGCCACTTGAATAGCATTTTTTTAAATTGAGGGGCCTCGAAACAAGAATATGTATCTGGCTATTTTTCAATTTTTTTTTACAACTTTTCAAGAATTGAAAATCTTTTTTTTAAAATAAAATATTTAGATAATCATGACATTGAAATTTAGGAAATTTTCGAAAATTCGCAAAGCAAATGTTGTAAAAAATTAACCAAATTTGTTGTTTTTTTTTTTTTTTTTGAAATTCAAATTGTGATAGTTTCCATAAAATGATAAAAATTTGATCAAATTGAGTTGAAAATCTGAAATTTGGTTTCAACCTAGTATGTACTTTTAACTTTTGAAGTCGATTTTTTGTGGTTTATCAAACAGCTCTCAAGTCTCTGAAGTCTTCAGCAAGTTTCTGGGTTAGTAGATTTTTAAACATTCCATTAAAAAAGGCATAAATGAAATTCAGCCTCTGTAAGCTTAGTTCTGGTCAAATTTCTACCGACTTACTGATCAATTCAGAAATTTTTGAAATACCTACTTGTCTTCGTTCCACAGGTAAAAAATTTGGTGCCCCTGCACTTTTTTCCCCAATTATTAGTAAAAGGAGAGGAGGAAGGAATTTTGTATGTCATCTTCAAAGATTTTTTTCTGAAATGGGTTAGATCGAAGGTGCATTGAAGGGGTCATATACGAGTATTTAAAAAATAATCGAATGTTTGACCTCTGATGAAGAGAGGGGGGGTAGAAGGATGACAAAATTTCAATTTATCGAAAAAATGATACGGATATAGAAATCGAAATGTGAATTTTTCAAGGAGCTGATTCCGATTTTGATTCTGAAATCAGTTGAGACCCAAAGGCCAAAACCAAAATTCAGTTTATTAAAGCCTCAGAAAATGACTGGGGGCTCGAACTAACAAAAATTAAGCTCTCAAGAGGAAAACTTGATGAATTATTTCCAAAATTTTAAAAATCCAATATGGGCATGCCCATACTTATTGGATTTTTACTAGTATTTTTTCTATTAGGGCACCTTCTTTGTGGTTTCTGAAATAAAGACTCAAAAACCAAAACTGATTGCATTTTTGGAAATTTTGGCTACCTGTACCAATCGGAATCAGTCAATCAGAGATCTCAACAACCTATATGTTCACACCCATTTTGAAATTCTCCTCCTGCAAGGTTTGAATGGGTGGCTCAAATTTTGATCTTGGCTTCGACTTTATCAGCGTCTTTGAGAAGTTTTAATTCGATATTTATTATCACTTCTTATATGGGAATGGTTGAATCTGATCATCAGGTTTAAACACATCTACGTAATCCAATAGAAACTCTGATCATGATTAGCGATCTAGTCAGATGTTAGAGCTGTGGGGAAATGCTCGCCTATGATAATGGATCATGATCAGGTCTGAATACAGATCTACTCCAATTGAAACTTTCTAGGAATTCAGGCCTCCTCTATTGGATCTGATCAGGTCTAAACAGATCCAATCCGATCAAAACTTTCATCTGACCAGATCAGATTAAATTTAGTCAAATCTTGTCGGGTCAAATTAGATCCCTAGAATGTTGGAATCTGATCAGATCCAACCATCGTTCGTTGTATTATTTCGATCATTTAACATCCCCCCTCCATTTTGTACCATTTCTATAAGAGGTCAAGGTCACAAATGTAGAGGAGATTTTAGAAGGACTGAATCGAAAAAATTACCCAATACTCAAATTCAATGTCTTCAAATTGATAACAATCGATATTCTACTTCACTTTGTTTTTCATTTTTCCAAATTTGGTCAAAATTGAGGGGTCCTTGTGCTTTTGAGACATGTTATAAAGTTAAGATCACATTTTGAAAATTATTAAGTAAGTAGATATGTTATAGAAGGGAATAAAAAAAGTGTCTTCGGTGCAATTTCTTCAGATTTTTGAATGTCAGGTTTCAACTTTTGTACTCGTCATGAAAAGTTGAGCTTTCATCTTGCAAGTTTAAATCCATTTTTCAAATTTCAATTAATAATTTTGAATTTTCTATAATTTTTTTTTTAAGAGCCTGCTAACAGATTTAATCATGTTTGGACAGTCTTGACGAGATATGAGCTATCAAAATTTGGTAAGTAGTTTAGCAAACAAAGCCAATTTTTCAAGCCCTCTCTCGTTGAGATTTTGGATACTCGTAGAAAAACTGTGAGCTACCTATTTTAGAACTCTATAAAAAGAAACTTTTTTCCCTCAACAATATATCAATCTTTTTGACAGGGAGAAGAATCAGAAAAAAATTTCTCCAACAATTAGCCTAGATTACCCAACTGGCTGAGAATGTTTTTATGATTTTTTTTTCAAAAAGATTTCCGTATGTGATTGAAAAAAATCTTTTTGGAAAAAAAATTGAACAAAAAATCTTCTAAAAAAAATTTACAGTGGAAACTCGTCAAAGATTTGAAACTACACCTAATCGATCTTGAAAAATCAAGGTTGTGAATCGGATTGCAGCTTTCTAAGAATTTTATTCAATCAAATATTGATTTTTTGAAATGAAAAATGAGTCAAATTAAAATGTTTTCAATTCGCTAAAAGTTGAATAATTTAGTGTATATGGCTTGAAACTCTATCCACTGTACTGCTGCATTTTTAGATACTTTCTCAACTTTTCTCAAAAAAAGTAGTGTACTTAGGGTATATTTAATAATCAGCCGCAGTTCAAGTTGCATGAATTTTTGGAACTCCCTAGAAATTATCTTAATCGTCACTCGTGATGAAAGGAGCCACCAAGAGGGGGGGAGCAAAAGGAACAACTCACCCCAGGCCCAGGCTCGCGCTTTCTGGAGAGCCTGGTAAAGGAAGGACCTTTGATGAAAGAAAATCCTGTTTTTTTACTTCTCAAAATACAGATTTTTGAAAACTTTTGCCCATCGCTTCGCTTGGGGTTGTTTTCGTTTCTTTTTCAACAATGAAATTTCTCAAAAAATATATCATTCAATTTTGAAAATTTTAAAATGAAAAAATAATAAACTTCTCGTATGAAAAGTATCGCTTTTATGCCTCTCGAAATACAAATTTTCAAGAGCTTTCTCCCTCACTTTGGACCTGTTCTCTATTTCTATTTCAAAATTAACATCCTAAAAAATCTCTCAAATTCAAAAATTTTAAAAGCCAAAAAATAAACTCCTTACAAAAAAAAAACATCATTTTTAGTTCTCTCAAAATGCAAATTTTCAAAAGTTTCCACTCTCACTTCGCTCTGGCCTGTCCTCTTTTTTTTCAAAATCAACATTCCTAAAAAAAAACATCGTTTTTAGGCCTCTCGAAATAACATTTTCAAAAAATGTTCACCTCTGCTTTGCTCAGGCTGATTATTGTTTTTTGTTTTATAATAAAAAAAAATCACATTTGGGCCCCCAAAATTACAAAACAGAAAATGAACATTTTTAAATCATATGAAGATATGATATCAATCGGCAAATTTGGTGTTATTCCCCTATATCAGTCGGGAAAATTTTCAATCGAACCCTCCTCCCCCTTCCAAGAAACATCTAGGTATATAATTTCATCCCTAAAAATAGGCTCAAATTTGGTGATGAAATCAATCAATCAAAATCTTTTGAGAAATCTCTCGTACTCCAATTAGAGCGATGAGATCACCGCAGTAAACCTCTTTCTACTACCAGTTAAAATCCCACATAGGCTACATTTTCTCGGTAACTCTTCATCGATCACACTATTTTTTAATTTCAAAGACCTATACACAGACAAGACACAATGCTGACGTGTAAACATTCTGAAAAACAATGGCCACGATTGAAACTCTCACTGACACTTGACTAATCTCATATACTTAGAAAAAGCGACACACATTATCGGTTCATATAATTGCTGTAGGTACCTACGTATCCTATCTACCACCGACACGTAAATACCTCTGGTACTTGAACGTCGTGGTTAAAAAAAATAATACGAAATACGACTTGGAGAGCACTTGAGCTGAATAAAAATCTTATCAGCGAAATTGAACTAATTGAAGAATCACTTTAGAAAGTATATTTCAATATTTATGTTCAGTTGGTGAAAGAAATTCGAAATTTGTTCGGGTACCATATAGTTACACGTTGTGAAAAGAAAACTGTTTCAAAATGTTGACAAAGTTGGTGTTGTTGTTGTTTTGTGGCGCGTTGATTAATGCCAAGAGTTTGGTGCAGCGTGATCCGCGTCTTAACAGGGAGATTAAAGAAGGAGGATTTGACCATGTGAAATTTCCGGGTGTTTTTAAAGATTTGATGCGAGGATTGGAAAATGATGAAGTAGAGCAGGATGGATATGATAAGGTGGGTGTGAATCCACTTGTACAGCTCAATGATGATGAGTTTGAAGAAAAAAACGACGAATTAAACGAAGAAAATGAAGAAGAAGAAGAAGGAGAAGAAGATGAGGAAGAAGAAGAAAACCCAAAAAAAGAAGAGAACGAAAACTCTAAAAAAAATGGAAACGAAGTAAATGATGATGAAGATGATGATGAAGAGGAAGAGGAAGACGGAGCTGATGAAAAAGACAACGAAAGTAACAAAGAAACTCAAAATGACGAAAAGAACGAAACCCTTGACAAGAATGAGGACGAATCAGATGCAGACGACGATTCTAATGATTCAGAAGATACAAAAAGCTTCCCCGAAAACGCTCCAAAACCACAACCATCCAACGCCCTCGTCGGCAGCCAAAACTTATACGAAGATTCGTTCAAATTCGCCCAAGACTACCTCGAATCGTTGATCTCAGCCTCCAAAAACCCCGAAACCCAAAACCTCGTCAACGTCTTCGCAAAGTTCTTAGACTTGAAATCACTAACGAAAAATATCAACTTGGAATCGCTCATGAAGAGTTTCCCACCGCAGAAAAAATCCTCACCAAAACACCAATCCGATGACAAAGAAATAGATTTATTCAAATTTGATCAAGATTCCTTATTAGAGCACATTAAAAATTTGGAAAATAACAATGAAATGGAAGATATGGAATCCAGCGGTCCACAATTCGATTTAGATGACCCATCTGTTGGCAGTTTCATGCCTCAATCGCTCGTTAACAAGTTCAACGGTTTGCAAAAGAATTTCCCACAATTCGCGAATTTCTGGAAGAAAAATCCTGGTAACGTGAATACCCAGAAACTCGTTCAGAAAGATGCTAAAGTAGGTTTTGGAGGATGGAATAACCAAAAAAAGTAAGTCTATATTGTTCTCACAAATATCCGGTACAATATTAAATTCATCATCCAGTTCGATCAAAATTTTACAAATGTTTTCCCAATAGATTGGTATTTGGAGATTTAACAAAATACGTTAATAAGGCGGTTGAAAAAGCTCAAGCTCAACTTGAACAAAATGGACGTGTAATTCCTGCGAATAATCCTGACTTGACCATCAACGTGGTAGGTATCATATTTATTCGAATATAGGTTCAGCTTAACAATTATCTAATGCGAATAATTAGATATTACGTATAATTTGTTTTTGTGAAATTTATTCATCTCGAAATTTAATTTACAGATACCTGCTGTTCCAATAACTTTCAAACTGAAACGTGTTGAAGGAGCTAATACGCTCGACACTTATGGACAATCGAAAGGCATTCACTATAATAAATTGTACGCCTTCACTCAGTATAAATTCACCGAATTGAGGGTAATTATTAAATACAAATACGTATGGTTCGATTTTTAATTAATATAACTGGAAGCTTTGTCAGTTTCCCAAAAATGGTTCCCTACTGATCTAAAATTTCTCCAAAGAGTTTAAATCTTGGATTTTTAAACAACGAGGCCACGATGCAGATTATTTTTTGATTGCAACTTAAAAATGGGTATTATTTTTCATCAAAACTTGATCGATTTGAGGAGTTGGTCTATTTAAAATATTTTTTTAAAAAATAAATACAAACAAAAGCCATTCGAACTTTAATAGTTACCTATAAAACAATAAACATTCGATTTCCTTTTTTTTTTTTTTTTTTTGGAAATTTTTTGTCTTAATATTTTCATGTTTAAATTCGCTTTTAAAGTATGTAAATTTTAAAAAGAACCAAAAAAATTGAACAAAATTCATCGAAGTTTAGTAAAAAAAATTATTAGAAAAATTTGGATTCAATCCACTAAATTGATAAATAGGTATTAGTATTAGGTACCTATACCTAGCTACCTACTTTGGGAGAAAATTTACCGATTTCACATCAATTTCAAACGAGATAGGCAATCCATTTGACTAGACTGCAACTCAGACGGTATTCATTCGCCTTTTACTAACGTACCTATATTTTAAAATAATTTTAATCAAAGAAATATTGCCTATTTTATTTCATGTTCATAATTTAATTTTGCATAAAAAATAATCCTTTTTGATTTATTTCACAGTATTATTACGATGTGATGATCAAACCGTTGAATTTATTCACCATTCGTAAAAGTATTGCCATCATTTTGAACGACGCTCCGACTAAAATGAGCGCTGTTGTGGAAGAAGACAACAAGATGAAACTTTTGGGAATGGAATTCGTCAATCCGTAAGTTGAAAACTATACCACTAGTTAGTTACTTAAGTACTTAAAGAATACGAAACTTACAATTTGTCAGTTGAACGTTAAAAAATAATCAAAATTATTTCTCATTAAATTTTTTCAGTGTTGTGAGTCTCGATGTAGGCAGCCATCGCTACGTCAATTACGGAATCAATTGGTTGGTCAACGAGTACCTGCACCCAGTAGTTAAGCAAAAATTGGTAGAAATTGTGTCCAGAGACTCTAAATTATTATTGACAAAATATTTACAAGATGCTCAATAAGAAAATGGGTATAAGTAGACCTACGTATTAGGTAATAATTACACCTACGTAGATCTAGCTAATTATATAGGTAGAGATTTTGTAAAGTTTATTTATTGAATTTAAAATACCGAATTAAAAAGTTATAAAACGATGTGAGTACGAGTATTTCGAATTTGGTACGAATATTTTTGCAAATAAAAACAATTTTTTTTTTTTGAGAATATATTAGGATGATATTGTTCCTTCAATTTTTAAATTATAGGTAACTAAGTGGCCTAATGAGAAAAGAAAGATTACACATATTTAATTTTTTTAAATTCACAAAATTTTTGAAATGAAGATTCAAAGTTGACCGCCGATCAGAAAATTTAACAATAAATTTGATTTTGCTAAAATTTAGAACAGTTGCACTTTACTTTTATTCTATCAAATCATTCATAACAACTGTTTTGAGCAATTTTGAGTATAAAACTTCATAAATTTATACCCAAATTGGTTTTAAAAGGCTGCAAAAACGATCAAACGTTTGAAGAGTGTAGTAGTTGAATTTCAACAGATCCAGGATTATTGACAAAATTTTAAAAACTAAACCTACAAATTTACTGGAAACTGTAAAACATCTCAAAACCGCTATCAATCGATTTATGAAAGTTAAAAGTGGCAAGACTGAGCTTGGGTTCAACTTTAAGAGCTTTTTACACTCTAATCAAAGTTTTTTTACGATCCTCTCTCCTCGTTCAAAGCTTCAAAAAATTCCAATCATCAAAAAATGTTTTGGAAAAAAAAATTAAAATTAAAAGAGCATTCAAAAGTACACCACCAAAAGCTGAATTTCGAAAGTTGGATTCCATTTTTGAATTTTTGATGAGTTTTTCAAACCGTTCAAAGATTTATTAAAAAAAAAAAAAAAAAAAAAAAAAAAACGATCAAAGTTTGATGAAATCGAGACATTGGGTTTATACTTACTTAAGTACCTTAATTTTGACTGCTCAAATTGAGTCATTTCAGAGCCTCTCGCAGATTTTGGGACTTTCCCGAGCTGAAAAAAAAACAGAATTTTATTTTGGCCTCTTTTTATGACACTTTTAGTGAAACTGGAAAATTACAAAATCTACTGGATACCTTATTATAAGGGCTCGAAATCACCACCAATCAATTCGGGTGATGAAAAATAAGTGTAGCATAAACCAAATTTCAAATTTCCATCTCAATTTTACAAAATTTTGATCTTCTTTCATTGAGAATTTGAATTTCTAAAAATTCATCTTCTTCTTCTTCTTCTTCCTCGCTTGCCTGTATCCGGACATTGCGACTACAAAATCCCCACAACCAGTTCCCTCCAGCTATCTCTGTCCTCACTTCCTCAGCCTTTCTTGTGCACTCTCCCAGTGACATTTTGGCAGTTTTCTTGATCAAGTCCATGTATTGGGTGGATGATCTTCCCCTTCCCTTCTTGCCATCTATGTGGCCTTGGACTGTCAACTTTTCCAAGTTGTCCTGTCTCATGGTGTGTCCGAAGTAGCGCAGTATTCATCTCCTGATGACTGTGCTTAGCCTTTCCTTTACACCCAGTTGTTGAAGTATTGACGTGTTTGTTCTTTTCTGGAGCCATGATATCCTTAGCATGCGTCTGTAGCAGTACATTTTGAATGCGTCAATTTTATCTTGATCTGCCTTGCGTATTGTCCAGCACTCTGAAGCATACAGGAAGATGGAGAAGACCAGCGTTTTTACTATTCTCAGCTTTGTGGCCTTTGTAATGTTGTAGCTTTTCCATATCCAGTTGAGCTTTCCCATTGCCATCTTTGCTATAGCTGACTTTCTCCTGATTTCAACAGCTGAGCGATTTCTCCAGCTGAGCTTCCCTGATTTGGTATTACTTATTAATGAACCAATGTACACAAAGTCCTGCACAACCTCTATACCATCAATCTCCAATATTTCAGTTCAGGTCTGTTCTTTTGCTCCCTATCGATTATCATTATTTTCGTTTTCCCTTTGTTGACCCTCAGGCCTGCCTCATTGCTGGCTTCTTCGATTTTCCTGAGCATTTCCTTCATCTCATCTGGTGTTTCTGAGAGCAAGGTTGTGTCATCAATACCGTAAGTTTGGCAATGTCTTTCCTCCCATTCTGACATCCCCCTTTTCCCAATCCTCTAGGGCAGTTCTCATTACCCATTCTCCATATGCATTGAAGAGGATTGGGCTCAGTATACATCCTTGTCTCACTCCCTTTGCTATATGGAAATGATTGGTGAGCTCTCCTTCAACTCTCACCTGTGCCACATTGTCCTCATACAGACCCTCCATAAGACTGACAAGGTGCTCTGGTACTCCAAGCTTTTTGAGGTTTTGCCAGAGGATCTTTCACTTCACATTGTCAAATGCCTTCTAGTAGTCAATGAAGCATACATACACTAGCTTGTTGAATTCTCTTGCCTTTTCAATCACTTGGCGTACATTTAGGATTTGTTCTCTTGTGCCTCTTCCTGGCACAAAACCCGTCTGTTCTGGTGGTATTTGTGGCAGGATGTACGCTTTAATGTGCTCGTGTATGATTGCCAGTAGTACCTTGCTTGTGTGTGATATCAGTGATATAGTTCTGTAGTTTGAGCACTCCATCTTTGATCCTTTCTTGTACAGAGGTACATACACAGATGTAGTCCAGTCTTTGGGCCATTTTCTTCTTCCCAGGCCTTGTTGCAGATTCTGTGCAGCACTGTTATGCTTTCCTCTTCTGCTGCTGTTATCATTTCAGCCACAATTCCATCTGCCCCCGCCGATTTGCCTTTTTTCAGCTTTTTAAAGGCTGCTTCGACTTCCGCTCGTAGTATGGCAGGTTCCAATTCGCGATTTGGCTCTGATTCGCCTTGGTCACCTCTGCTGTGAGAGTCATCTGCCATTAGTTTTTCACAGTATTCTCACCATCTTTCCTTCACTTCCTCCTTGTTTGTGAGCACTTTGCCTTCTAAAAATGAAATTCAATCCCTGAAATAGACCCTGTAGTGTATTTTTAAATGCAGCCTCAAATTTTCCAAGATCTGAACAACGACATGGAGAATTCAATGCATTAAGTATACTTAACTATGGAAATTTGCCAATTTTGAAAATGAAATTTGGGTAATTAAAATTTAACATGGTGGAATATGTAAGGAGCAGTTATGGCCTGACCGCCTCAGGGGGTATTATTGGAATACGTCCTTGAGGAGGTCTATATTGTACTCGTCACGTATGTGAGGATTATGGTATACACCCCGAGAGGGTGCTCCCTCTAGTGAGTAACGTGTGAACTACGCTTATGATGATCTGAGGTTAGATCCGAGGATCGTCTGAGCTCGATCTTCACTTGTTCGCGGAGTGGCCAGCCGTGTGGCAATGTCTTTGAGTGATTCTTGGGGTTTGATACCTCCCTTTCTTTAATTATTTATTGAACCATCTTTGATGGTAAATTCTATTTATTTCTTAATTTATTCACTCCTCATCATGTAAGTATGTTTGATCGCGATGATGAGGAGGTATTTTTCTAAATTTTGCACGAAACTACCCAGTGATTCCGGACATTGAGGTAAGTCAATCCTACGAAAAAAAGGTCTTATTTATTGGGGGACCGCAGGAGAGACAGTAAATGTGAACAGTTGTTGAAATTATTTATTAATCGATCCCTTTAATCCTCCTAAAATTGATTGTAATTACCTAATCCGTCGTAACTATGGTCAATCTTACGTCTTTCAATGGCCCCGAGAACCATTGAATTTCCTTACGTTCTTCCACGTGAATGTGTAGGAAACACAATTTATTGTGTTTGCCTTTGAGTTACCTACCATAAGGAGTACCTTAAAAAAGTACTTCTATGACCGGTGAGCCACCTGGCATAGGCGCAACTGGCTTAAGTCCTCTGAATAATTGTACCAATAATGTTGTATTATTATTAATTGCAATAAATTATGTACAATTATTTGATTCTTTTCCTTGGTCAGTGTGAGTGATTAAGTAAGAGAGTCCAATTGTGAGATGAAGTGTGTCGTCTTGAGTGATTTAGATAGGTATGTGAGCTATCCGAACAAGCAAAATTATTCACCCCCTTAGGAGTAATTTCCATCATCCCCTCTTGGCATTAATTATGATTATATTCACGTATCTAGATCATGATAGATCACACCGTTACAAATACTGATTCCATTTTTTCCCCCTAATCATTCGTTGATTAATTCAGTTTTTCAAAGAAATTTCCCCTCAAAATGCACGTCCACGGTTTGAATGAAACCACGATTTTTGGGAAGGGCGTGGTCTGAACTCACCCCCCCCTCCCCTTCCCCTTCCATATCCCGGATTTCAGCTGTCCAAATTGACTTTCCAATTTTTGGTAATGTTTTGAATAGTCAAAATTGACTATTTTTGTTAAAAATATGCATTTAAAAATAAAATATAATTATACCCACATTTTATTCAGTAAAAATGATGAAAAGTATCTTGAAACTAAAATCAACTTATTTGAACCGAATTCCATCATTTCCAGCCATTCTAGAATATCCAGCATGATTTTATATTCATCCAGAAGCCACAACTCGATTTTCAACTGCTCAAATCAATTTTCCTCGCTTTCTGGAGAAATTCAAAAATTCCGGATAAATTGAAAATCGAGCTGAAGGGTTTAGAATGACTAAAAATTATATAGAATTCGATTCAGGGAGGTTCCGTTTCAGGACTAATTTTCTTCTTTTCAACTCAATAGCGCAAGTGTAAAACATGAATCGCCGAAAAAAGGCAAATTTTCGATTTAAAAAAAAAAAAAACAATTTAGGCAGCTGAAATTCCGCTCATGTAGATTTTAGGGATCGTGCTATTTCCAAAAATCGCGATCTCTTTCAAATTGGAGGTGGACACCTCGAGTGCTTCCCTGGTATAAAAAAATTTCAACGAATACATTACATCACATTATGTAGGTAACGCTCTTAAAAATTTATTGGAAAGTAAAATTAATAAATTCCTAGAATTTCGAGTCAGGTTTTGACAGTTGCAAATTTTTAGACACCTACTTATTTACGTCTGATTCTTAAAAACTTGGAGGAAATGTCGTCTAATTCATGTCATTTTATTAGAGTTTTAAAAACTTGAAAAAAATCGTACGTAAATTTTGAAATTTTAAACTCTGGTAGAAAAGTGATGGTTCAAGTCAGGAATCTAAAACTTTCCCTGCAGTCTTTCGAGGTTCACCCACATCTTTTCATTGAATCCCCTACTCCCTTCTTTTACCAAAGAAAAAGTGAAAGACGAACTTAAAAAATTATGATGTTTAACTTTTAATATTCCAACTTGAGAATTTTCGAGTCAAATGGAAAAAAAAAATCGAACGTCATTTTTTTTCAATACCATTTATTATCGCCGAAAAATGTTTTGAAAATTGCAAAAAATTCATCTAAGTATCCGAGTAATGGAATTTGAAATTTTATCAAACGTTAAAGATGAAATTTTTATAAATTTTTTCAAATTTTTGGCGTCGGAATTATTTTATTCTTCATCAAATGTAATTATGCCAAAATTATGTTTAAAAAACACATTTTTTTAAAGCAAGACGAGAGAAATTCTATTCATTTAAAAAATGATAAATTACTTCGAAATTACAGGGAAACTTTTTTTTTGAAATTTTTTACATCAATTTTGCATTTACTCAACATTTTTAAAAATTATTTTCTCGAAAATATCAAAAAAAAAATCATGGCAATTTTTTGATATGTTGTTCCACATAAAAATGGCCATTTTTGAGCATTTTTTCAGAATTTTCAATTCGCATCTTCATATTTTTATTTCAATTGTAAGCTTTTAAATTGATTTTTTACACCGAAAAATTGCAACACTGATTTTGACACCATGAGCGATTTATGCCCTTGGAATAAAAATCAAAATGAAAAAAAAAATTTAAACAGCAAAGTTGATTAGAACCACATCGACCAGCATTTGAAATTTTAAAAATTTCTAAATGCTCCTGCCGCATAAAAAGTCGTAGAGACCTCAGTTTTGCGCCATTTCTCATCATTTGAACGAGCAAAATATGAAAAAAAAGTCGACGAACCCTCGTGCAAATTTTGGCTGATTTGGAATGGAGTGACCCATCATCATTTTGACAAGGTTTAATTATGTTTTTCGATTCTTATTTATTTATTCAAGCAAGTGTTTGCAAAACAACGTTAACTAGAAGCAGAATGATAACAGTTAAAACGGTTTTGTCAATTCGGATATTTACTCGAATTAATTCTTGAAAAACGACGCCATCTGGAAGAAAAATCGTGACTCTTGAGATTGCTTCGTCAATTGAAACATTTATTCGAGCTCTTGTAAAAAACGAAACTTCACTTTTTGATGGAAAAAAATGATTAAAAGTTTATTTTTAACCATTATACCCACCTACTCCAAAAATGACATCATTATTAAACAAATTTTTAAAAAATTTCAAAAATTGAACAACTCGATCCGTAAAAATAAATGTAAAATTACATCAGGCAGTTCCATATCAAACCCCTAGACTCTATTTTAATAAAATTATCTTCGACGAGGATAATGCACCTAATTAATACGATTTTTTGACACCTCGCAGCCAATAACGTCAACTACTCCACTCGATGAATTTATTGAAGCTGTCCACATACGACATGGCGGGTGAAAGAGGAGAAAGGGGGAGACGTAAAATTTTCCAATTTTAAAGCAGACATCAATAACACTCGTACACACTTCGTCGATGCAGTGTAACCTTATCTATAAAATTACGAGAGCAATTCAAAGATTATACAGCTTTTTAAAAAAAATACATGTACCTACCTAAACCTATATAGGTACTTCCAAAACAGGCTCATTTAGTGAACTAAATCCGCTCCGTTTTCATACCCAGAGGAAAAGAGGAAAAAATATTTTCAAAATGTTGGCTAAATGTGTAATAATTTTATTATGTTGCGTGTTAATTGATGGTCGTCGTGGGCCTACGAAGTCTCTGATACGCGATGGTGAACTAGATTATGAAACGGGAGCAGAAATTGGTCGTGAAAAGGGGGTAAACCGAGTTGAAAAACTTTTCGGGCAATATTTCAAGTCATTGGAAAATAAAATTGACGCAACGAACGAAGTAAATTCAAATGATTTAGAATCAGAGTCAGAAAATAATCGAGAAAAAGAGACGAATCTGAAAATAAACGAAGAGCAAGAAAAATCTACCATTTTGAAAACGCAAAAAATTGACGAAGAAAAAAGCAAACCAGTAACACTAGATGACCAATCAGTGGACGAATTTGCATCTCAAGATGTTCTAAAAGAAGCTGAAAAATACCTCGATGGATTTGGAGATTTGAAAGATTTGGTGAGGAGAAATATTCGAGAAGATGTCGAATATTTAGAAAAAAGGGAGATGAATCCTGAAGTAGGTTTCGGAGGAAATCCACCAAGTGATCCGAAAAGGTAAACTAATTATTTAAAAAGTCTTCATCTACTCGATTACATATTCAAAAGAAAATAGGAACTTAAAATATAATTTTTTTTTCATATCTCAGGATTATGTTTGGAAACATGACAATTTACATCAACAAAGTAATCAATCACGTTCAACAGAAATTGAAACAAAATGGACGAATTTATGTAAATAATCCACCCTATGTTATTTACAAGGTAAGAAGATAGGTATTAAAAATAAGAATTTCGTGGTCAGAAACTTGGTATACCTACATATCTGATGATTGAAGCTTCAATCAACTTACACTACAGATTGATTTTAATTTTCAAAGATTCCAAATACTCCAATTTCGTTCAACTTGAAATACATCGAAGGAGCTTCTACTATAAGTAAACGAGGTACATCGATGGGACTTCACTATTTTACAGCACTTTACTGTTACACTGATTTTAAATTCGACGAAATTAAGGTAATAATAATTATTTAAAAAAAAAAAAAAAAAAAACTAGTTAAATAGTCAGGTCTCAATTTGACAAAAAAAAAAGCTCCCGCTCGCTATTCGTGCTAAAAGCAATTTTATGATTGATTCTTGTTCTACACACTAAAGCGAATAAATTTAGCTTGTATGCCTATTATTCCCCCTCCCCCTTTTCCGAGGGTCCACCCAGCAACATTTGAAATTCGAGTATCTCCTAATCTATGGGTTGTACAAAAAAAATTATAGAACAAAAATTGTTCCTTGACATCAGATCTTTAATTTGAGTTCATCAAAATTTGTTTTGGAGCAACCCTTCCCCCTCAAATTTTGTAAATACCCCTCCAGAAAACATCAATATATTACGTTTTTCACATTTTTAATGAAAAGTTTCAAAATTGAAGAAAAATCTGTAATATCTAACAAAAATTGTTCAGAATTGTATTTCTTTTCCAACTAATTATATTACAACCATTTCCACCCCCCCCCCCCCGCCACCATGGTGAACCCACCTCCCCCGGTTACAAATACCAGACAACAAGGGGAAAAATCCAAAGCAAGTTGTTTTGGGTTGAAATTTGCTTGGTATGTGGGTCTGGGTACCATCGAGAGACTTACGCGTGGAAAGTTTTGGACCCCCAGACCCCTCCCTTTTTGAGAAACCTTCCCCAGTAAAAATAATAAAATGAGAATTTTGAAAAAAGTAACCATTAAGGAGTAGGGTGTCGTTTTCGCATGATTCGATACCGCTGAGTATGAATATAACGTCAGATTTTCTGTTACATTCATCTAACCCCCTCCAAAGTTCCCAGACCCCCACCACAAATTTTACCATTTTTGAAAAGATTTACCTACTTTGGTGATTGGTGATATTGGTATCGTTTTCATATGATTTGAACCCCCTGAGCACAAATATTGCGTCAGATTTTGTTTTACACTCATACAGCCCCTCCAGAGCCTCAGCCCCCCTCAATTTTCACTTTTCTTGAAATACGGCTACTTTTACAATAGGGGTCAAAAATACATCCAATAATTGTGTTTAAAGAATTGTGCCTACCAATTTTTATTATTAAAATGCATAAAAAACGCCATTTGAGGGGTAAATATGTATGATGGGAGGGGTTGAAAATTTTCATGGGATGAGAATACCACTTATGAATGTCTACAACATACTAAAAAATTGAAAAAACCACGCTGAAAATTTTCAAGTGGTAGGCACAATTCCTTAAACACAATTATTGGATGTATTTTGCCATTTTTGACCCTCATTATAAAAGTAGCCGTATTTCAAGAAAAGAAAAGTGAAAATTGAGGGGGGACTGAGGCTCTGGAGGGGCTGTATGAGTGTAAAACAAAATCTGACGCAATATTTGTGCTCAGGGGGTTCGAATCATATGAAAACGATACCAATATCACCAATCACCAAAGTAGGTAATTCTTTTCAAAAATGGTAAAACTTGTGGTGGGGGTCTGGGAACTCTGGAGGGGGTTAGATGAATGTAGCAGAAAATCTGACGTCATATTCATACTCAGCGGTATCGAATCATGCGAAAACGACACCATCGAACCAGTATATGAAGCGTTCGCAGGTACGCAAATTGGCCAGTAAAAATTTTTACTTTGTAACTTGGTGCCAATTTGCGAACCTGCGAACGCTTCATATACCTACTAGTTCGTAGTGTCGCAACTTGAGAACCTACGAATTGACTAAAGATATTTTTGCCAAAAATTTTTCAAAACAGTTTTTTTCAAAAGAAAAATGAAATGGTCAGATTTGAAGTTTTCTCGAGAACGTAGAAACACCATGAAAAAAACCAAAAAAGGCCCCGAAAAAAATTTTAAATAAAAAAAAACGATTAAAACAGGATTTTGTTTAAAACACGACGACGTTTGTCCTGATTCAGCACACTTTTTTTTTGTACAACCTGTTTTTTTTAGCAGAAATTTTCCAAAATTACAAAAAAGTAATTTTTTACCATGTCACAAAATGAACTCGTTTTTTTGACAAAAATGTTTTACAAAAATAAATTGTCAGATTCTTGCTTTTTGGCAAACATTTTTCATCTTTAGCAAAATTACCAAGAGTTCTAGTTTTTGATTTTTTTTATTCAAAAATTTTTCGCAAGTCTCGCTTTTTTGCCAAAAATCTACCAAAAAACGTCCCTTTTCTAAAATTATTGATGTCTTGCTTTTTTCCAAAAATTGTGTAAGGAGTATTTTTAGGAGTTAAATTTATAAAAAAAATATTTATGTTATTATTTAAATTAAAAATAAAAAAATTATTAATAAATCAAAAAGAAAAATTTAAAGTAAAAATAATATTAGTAGAAATATAAAAAAAATTAGGAATTAGATTTATTAAATTAATTAATAAAAAAAAATTTAATAAAGAAATAAATAAATTAAAAATAGTTTAACTGGCAAGTAAAAATGTTTACAAGTCCAAAGAACGATAATGCGAACACAGCAACGGTGTAATTTCAAGTTCGCAAGTTACGAACCTGCGAACAAGGTATGGTAGTATTTGTATGTTCACAAGTTGCAAACCTGCGAAGCAGTAATATGAAGCGTTCGCAGGTTCGCAAATTGGCACCAAGTTACGAAGTAAAAATTTTTACTGGCCAATTTGCGAACCTGCGAACGCTTCATATTACTGGTTCGCAGGTTTGCAACTTGTGAACATACAAATACTACCATATCTTGTTCGCAGGTTCGTAACTTGCAAACCTGCGAACCAGTCACGAAGCGTTCGCATGTTTGCAAATTGGCGAGCGCAAATTTTTACAAGTCCAAAGTACGATAATGCGAACACAGCAACAGTGTAATTTTAAGTTCGCAAGTTACGAACCTGAGAACAAGGCATGGTAGTATTCGTAGGTTCGCAAGTTGCAAACCTGCGAACCGGTATATGAAGCGCTCGCAGGTTTGCAAATTGGCAAGTAAAAATTGTTGCAAGTCAAAAAATTTTTACAAGTCCAAGTTACGAACATGCGAACACAGCAACAGTAATTTCAAGTTCGCAAGTTGCGAACCTGCGAACCTGTATATGAAGGGTTCGCAGGTTTGCAACTTGGCGAGTGAAAATTTTTACAGTACCAAAGTACAATAATGCGAACACAGCAACGGTGTAATTTCAAGTTCGCAAGTTACGAACCTGCGAACAAGGTATGGTAGTATTTGTATGTTCACAAGTTGCAAACCTGCGAAGCAGTAATATGAAGCGTTCGCAGGTTCGCAAATTGGCACCAAGTTACGAAGTAAAAATTTTTACTGGCCAATTTGCGAACCTGCGAACGCTTCATATTACTGGTTCGCAGGTTTGCAACTTGTGAACATACAAATACTACCATATCTTGTTCGCAGGTTCGTAACTTGCAAACCTGCGAACCAGTCACGAAGCGTTCGCATGTTTGCAAATTGGCGAGCGCAAATTTTTACAAGTCCAAAGTACGATAATGCGAACACAGCAACAGTGTAATTTTAAGTTCGCAAGTTACGAACCTGAGAACAAGGCATGGTAGTATTCGTAGGTTCGCAAGTTGCAAACCTGCGAACCGGTATATGAAGCGCTCGCAGGTTTGCAAATTGGCAAGTAAAAATTGTTGCAAGTCAAAAAATTTTTACAAGTCCAAGTTACGAACATGCGAACACAGCAACAGTAATTTCAAGTTCGCAAGTTGCGAACCTGCGAACCTGTATATGAAGGGTTCGCAGGTTTGCAACTTGGCGAGTGAAAATTTTTACAGTACCAAAGTACAATAATGCGAACACAGCAACGGTGTAATTTCAAGTTCGCAAGTTACGAACCTGCGAACAAGGTATGGTAGTATTTGTATGTTCACAAGTTGCAAACCTGCGAAGCAGTAATATGAAGCGTTCGCAGGTTCGCAAATTGGCACCAAGTTACGAAGTAAAAATTTTTACTGGCCAATTTGCGAACCTGCGAACGCTTCATATTACTGGTTCGCAGGTTTGCAACTTGTGAACATACAAATACTACCATATCTTGTTCGCAGGTTCGTAACTTGCAAACCTGCGAACCAGTCACGAAGCGTTCGCATGTTTGCAAATTGGCGAGCGCAAATTTTTACAAGTCCAAAGTACGATAATGCGAACACAGCAACAGTGTAATTTTAAGTTCGCAAGTTACGAACCTGAGAACAAGGCATGGTAGTATTCGTAGGTTCGCAAGTTGCAAACCTGCGAACCGGTATATGAAGCGCTCGCAGGTTTGCAAATTGGCAAGTAAAAATTGTTGCAAGTCAAAAAATTTTTACAAGTCCAAGTTACGAACATGCGAACACAGCAACAGTAATTTCAAGTTCGCAAGTTGCGAACCTGCGAACCTGTATATGAAGGGTTCGCAGGTTTGCAACTTGGCGAGTGAAAATTTTTACAGTACCAAAGTACAATAATGCGAACACAGCAACGGTGTAATTTCAAGTTCGCAAGTTACGAACCTGCGAACAAGGTATGTAGTATTCGTAGGTTCGCAAGTTGCGAACCTGCGAACCAGTATATGAAGCGTTTGCAGGTTCGCAAATTGGCACCAAGTTACGAAGTAAAAATTTTTACTGGCCAATTTGCGAACCTGCGAACGCTTCATATTACTGGTTCGCAGGTTTGCAACTTGTGAACATACAAATACTACCATATCTTGTTCGCAGGTTCGTAACTTGCAAACCTGCGAACCAGTCACGAAGCGTTCGCATGTTTGCAAATTGGCGAGCGCAAATTTTTACAAGTCCAAAGTACGATAATGCGAACACAGCAACAGTGTAATTTTAAGTTCGCAAGTTACGAACCTGAGAACAAGGCATGGTAGTATTCGTAGGTTCGCAAGTTGCAAACCTGCGAACCGGTATATGAAGCGCTCGCAGGTTTGCAAATTGGCAAGTAAAAATTGTTGCAAGTCAAAAAATTTTTACAAGTCCAAGTTACGAACATGCGAACACAGCAACAGTAATTTCAAGTTCGCAAGTTGCGAACCTGCGAACCTGTATATGAAGGGTTCGCAGGTTTGCAACTTGGCGAGTGAAAATTTTTACAGTACCAAAGTACAATAATGCGAACACAGCAACGGTGTAATTTCAAGTTCGCAAGTTACGAACCTGCGAACAAGGTATGGTAGTATTTGTATGTTCACAAGTTGCAAACCTGCGAAGCAGTAATATGAAGCGTTCGCAGGTTCGCAAATTGGCACCAAGTTACGAAGTAAAAATTTTTACTGGCCAATTTGCGAACCTGCGAACGCTTCATATTACTGGTTCGCAGGTTTGCAACTTGTGAACATACAAATACTACCATATCTTGTTCGCAGGTTCGTAACTTGCAAACCTGCGAACCAGTCACGAAGCGTTCGCATGTTTGCAAATTGGCGAGCGCAAATTTTTACAAGTCCAAAGTACGATAATGCGAACACAGCAACAGTGTAATTTTAAGTTCGCAAGTTACGAACCTGAGAACAAGGCATGGTAGTATTCGTAGGTTCGCAAGTTGCAAACCTGCGAACCGGTATATGAAGCGCTCGCAGGTTTGCAAATTGGCAAGTAAAAATTGTTGCAAGTCAAAAAATTTTTACAAGTCCAAGTTACGAACATGCGAACACAGCAACAGTAATTTCAAGTTCGCAAGTTGCGAACCTGCGAACCTGTATATGAAGGGTTCGCAGGTTTGCAACTTGGCGAGTGAAAATTTTTACAGTACCAAAGTACAATAATGCGAACACAGCAACGGTGTAATTTCAAGTTCGCAAGTTACGAACCTGCGAACAAGGTATGGTAGTATTTGTATGTTCACAAGTTGCAAACCTGCGAAGCAGTAATATGAAGCGTTCGCAGGTTCGCAAATTGGCACCAAGTTACGAAGTAAAAATTTTTACTGGCCAATTTGCGAACCTGCGAACGCTTCATATTACTGGTTCGCAGGTTTGCAACTTGTGAACATACAAATACTACCATATCTTGTTCGCAGGTTCGTAACTTGCAAACCTGCGAACCAGTCACGAAGCGTTCGCATGTTTGCAAATTGGCGAGCGCAAATTTTTACAAGTCCAAAGTACGATAATGCGAACACAGCAACAGTGTAATTTTAAGTTCGCAAGTTACGAACCTGAGAACAAGGCATGGTAGTATTCGTAGGTTCGCAAGTTGCAAACCTGCGAACCGGTATATGAAGCGCTCGCAGGTTTGCAAATTGGCAAGTAAAAATTGTTGCAAGTCAAAAAATTTTTACAAGTCCAAGTTACGAACATGCGAACACAGCAACAGTAATTTCAAGTTCGCAAGTTGCGAACCTGCGAACCTGTATATGAAGGGTTCGCAGGTTTGCAACTTGGCGAGTGAAAATTTTTACAGTACCAAAGTACAATAATGCGAACACAGCAACGGTGTAATTTCAAGTTCGCAAGTTACGAACCTGCGAACAAGGTATGGTAGTATTTGTATGTTCACAAGTTGCAAACCTGCGAAGCAGTAATATGAAGCGTTCGCAGGTTCGCAAATTGGCACCAAGTTACGAAGTAAAAATTTTTACTGGCCAATTTGCGAACCTGCGAACGCTTCATATTACTGGTTCGCAGGTTTGCAACTTGTGAACATACAAATACTACCATATCTTGTTCGCAGGTTCGTAACTTGCAAACCTGCGAACCAGTCACGAAGCGTTCGCATGTTTGCAAATTGGCGAGCGCAAATTTTTACAAGTCCAAAGTACGATAATGCGAACACAGCAACAGTGTAATTTTAAGTTCGCAAGTTACGAACCTGAGAACAAGGCATGGTAGTATTCGTAGGTTCGCAAGTTGCAAACCTGCGAACCGGTATATGAAGCGCTCGCAGGTTTGCAAATTGGCAAGTAAAAATTGTTGCAAGTCAAAAAATTTTTACAAGTCCAAGTTACGAACATGCGAACACAGCAACAGTAATTTCAAGTTCGCAAGTTGCGAACCTGCGAACCTGTATATGAAGGGTTCGCAGGTTTGCAACTTGGCGAGTGAAAATTTTTACAGTACCAAAGTACAATAATGCGAACACAGCAACGGTGTAATTTCAAGTTCGCAAGTTACGAACCTGCGAACAAGGTATGTAGTATTCGTAGGTTCGCAAGTTGCGAACCTGCGAACCAGTATATGAAGCGTTTGCAGGTTCGCAAATTGGCACCAAGTTACGAAGTAAAAATTTTTAATGGCCAATTTGCGAACCTACGAACGCTTCATATACTGGTTCGCAGGTTTGCAACTTGTGAACATACGAATACTATTATACCTTGTTTGCAGGTTCGTAACTTGCAAACCTGCGAACCAGTTACGAAGCGTTCGCATGTTTGCAAATTGGAGAGCGCAAATTTTCACAAGTCCAAAGTACGATAATGCGAACACAGCAACAGTGTAATTTTAAGTTCGCAAGTTACGAACCTGAGAACAAGGCATGGTAGTATTCGTAGGTTCGCAAGTTGCAAACCTGCGAACCAGTATATGAAGCGCTCGCAGGTTTGCAAATTGGCAAGTAAAAATTGTTGCAAGTCAAAAAATTTTTACAAGTCCAAGTTACGAACATGCGAACACAGCAACAGTAATTTCAAGTTCTCAAGTTGCGAACCTGCGAACCTGGTTACTTTTCTCAAAATTCTCATTTTATTATTTTTACTGTAATTTCAGAAAAGGGAAGGTTTCTCAAAAAGGGAGGGGTCTGGGGGTCCAAAACTTTCCACGCGTAAGTCTCTCGATGGTACCCAGACCCGCATACCAAGCAAATTTCAACCCAAAACAACTTTCACCATGGTGGCGGGGGGGGGGGGTGGAAATGGTTGTAATATAATTAGTTGGAAAAGAAATTCAATTCTGAACAATTTTTGTTAGATATTACAGATTTTTCTTCAATTTTGAAACTTTTCATTAAAAATGTGAAAAACGTAATATATTGATGTTTTCTGGAGGGGTATTTACAAAATTTGACGGGGAAGGGTTGCTCCAAAACAAATTTTGATGTACTCAAATTAATGATCTGATGTCAAGGAACAATTTTTGTTGCATAATTTTTTTTGTACAACCCATAGATTAGGAGATACTCGAATTTCAAATGTTGGGGGTGGACCCTCGGAAAAGGGAGAGGGGGAATAATAGGTATACCAAGTATACAAGCTAAATTTATTCGCTTTAGTGTGTAGAACAAGAATCAATCATAAAATTGCTTTTAGCACGAATAGCGAGCGGATATGCAATTGAGACCTGACTATTACTTAATTGTACATACATATTAATTGTACATTCATTTTGTTGTTTTTTTTCAGTATTATTACGATGTACAAATTAAACCGATGAATTTATTCACAATTCATAAAAGTATAACCGTCATTGTGGAGAATTCTCGGGTCTATATGCCAGTTGCTGTCGAAGACAATAAATTCACCATTCAACGATACGAATACGTTCTACCGTAAATTTATTTGCATTGCAATATCAATTCTTAATTTTTATTGAATTCTCTTAAAATTCGAATACTGTACACAATTCAATTAATTTTTTTACAGAGACGTAACTGTCGAAGTTGTCAGTAATCAGTTCATCAACTATATCCTTAACGATATCGTAATAGACAAATATTATCCAGAAACTAAGCAAAAATTGGCTGAGATAGCGTCAAGAGACACTAAACTTTTATTGGATGCGCATTTGGAAGATGCTCAATAAATGGCGGATTAGGTAATCCGTCAGTAGTTGGTCGAGTCGACGAGTTTTTAAATTACCCTCTTAATAAATTTTATACCGGGTGAGAATTCGAAACATGAAAAAAAAATACGATAAAATTAAATTGGAAGTTTCCAATTATTTTGGTAAGTACGAAGTTTTTCGTATTATTTTATTTAAAAATCTTATGACATTTGACGTTTAAGTTAATGATAGAAATACTCTCTTTTTCCCATTTATTTGTCTATATACCTTGACTGTTTTTCCTCATTGAAGGATTTGGAAATAATTAAAGAACTATTATCTCCAGAAGTACACACATATTTTAATATAATAATATATCTACCTAAGTACCTATCAATCTTGAAAACATTGTCTGTCATATTTTCATGTACCTATACACCTAATCTATTGATAATTTAATCACATACCAAAATACAAATATACGTGATATCGATTTACTTAATCCAATGTCTCGATATACAACTCGAAAAAATATAATTTATTATTGACAATACGATATAGGCATCGATCAAGTATGGATTAATAACTTTTAAAAATCCTACTGCGATAAAATGAAATCTTATCTTTCACATTGTAAAAAAATGATCGAATAATTTACGAGTACGTAAAAGAAGCTTTTTCAAAAAGTAAAGTGAGTAAAATATAAATTGAAAAAATGTTCGTCGAGATAGCGTTAATTTTTCTCCTGTCAGCTGGCTCCACCATAAATGCTCATCAGACTGGAAAAATTGAGAATGGAAACAGATGGGCTGATTTCATGGAAGATGATTCTCGAAATCAAGATTCTCTACTCAGATTGTATTCGAAGAATTTATCTTTGAGCAGATTTATATCTCGAATGAATCCTTACGAGTTGCATACACTTCTGGCCAAATCTCAAGATGATCAAGCTCGGTCTGGGAAAATGTACGAGCTACGGTTACTAAAAGGAGAAGTTGAAAAAGACTCCAAATTGGGTTTTGGAGGACCGCCACATGCTAGTGAAAAAAGGTAGGTAAATGAATAATTCCTTGCGATTGATTATTTATGCGAAGTGATTGATTTGAAACTTTGTCAAATCATCTGGTTCCTTCGAATTTCTCATCAAAGTTGAAATGGTTATTTTTGAAACATCTATACTGTTTCACAAGCAGTCGAAAAATTGACTAGGAATGACGGAAATATCAATTCAATACCATAGGACTCATATTTTTCATGATTCGCAGGTCTGAAATTGGCAACAAACAAAAAAAAGTCATAAAATCGAAACTTCCAAAACTACCTATCGTATTTTCTATCAGGAATGAAACCAAAAGGGGGCATATGCCCCCTGGGCATTTGAAAACTTGGAAAAATTGGCAAATTTGTCTTTTTTGGTACAAGTTGGCGAAGTTGATAAGAATTTCCAATTGTTTAGAACAGCTTAAAATGCCAACTAAAGTCTTACAAAAAACAAAAAAAACTGAAAAATTGACGAAGTACAAAAAACAACAAATTTCATAACTTTTGATGACAAATTGAAAAATAGACAACAAAAATTGGCGAATTTCACAATGTTGACGAATTATTTACTCGAAATTGTTTGAAAAAATTGAAAAATTGACTATAAAAATTGGCAAATTTCACGATTTTGAAAAAATTATGAAAAACACTGTACAAATGTATTACAGTAAGTTTGAAAATTTACTAAATTCCAAAAATTCGTCAAATGCAGGAGATAAATTTACATGAATGAAGTATAAAGTTCTAAAAATTCCAAGAGTGGAAAAATCTTGAATTATATAAATTTCCGAAAACTTCTGCCCTCGCTTCGTTCGGAGCAGTTCAATTTTCTGTTTCAAAGTTTAAACCTGCCAAATCGATTGGAAACGGTTTCAAACCGTTTTGAGCAGTTCTGGAGTCTCCAGCAGATTTTTGAAACTCGAAATTCTCACAAAATTTCATCAAATGGAGTTGGAAAGCCGAAATTAATTCTGCAAACTGATTTCAATATGCTTTGAGGTCGACTGCAGGCAAATTTCAACTCGTTTTGGAGCCTCCAGCGATTTTTTGAAAATTACTGGAGCCTCCAGTAAGTTTTTGAAATTTGAAATTTAATTTCGGGAAATTTCATAAAAATGGAGATGGAAAGCTGAAATGAACTATACACTACAATTTTACGACTTCAGGGGGGTTTGAGTAATTTTGGTGCCTCCAGTGATTTTTTGAAAGGTTTCATGACGTTTTCAGAAGAATAGAAATTTCCAAGAAGTAGCTAGAAGCTTCAAAACCACTTGAAACCATCATGCAGTCGACTTTATATCATTGTGGCTTGCTAACCCCATTTTATGAAATTTTGGGGAAATTTAAAGTTTCAAAAATCTACTGGAGGTTCCAGTAATTTTCAAAAAATCGCTGGAGGCTCCAAAACGACTTGAAGTTAGTTTGCAAAATTAATTTCGGCTTTTCAACTCCATTTGATGAAATTTTGTGGAAATTTCGAGTTACAAAAATCTACTGGAGGTTCCAGTAATTTTCAAAAAATCGCTGGAGGCTCCAAAACGACTTGAAGTTTGTTTGCAAAATTAATTTCGGCTTTTCAACTCCATTTGATGAAATTTTGTGGAAATTTCGAGTTACAAAAATCTACTGGAGGCTCCCGTAATTTTCAAAAAAATCGCTGGAGGCTCCAAAACGACTCGAAATTTACCTGCAGTCGACTTCATAGCTTATTGAAATTAGTTTGCAGAATTAATTTCGGCTTTCCAACTCCATTTGATGAAATTTTGTGGAAATTTTGAGTTTCAAAAATCTGCTGGAGGCTCCAGAACTGCTCAAAACGGTTTGAAACAGTTTCCAATTGATTTAGCAGGTCGAAAATAGAGTATATCCCGAATTTCAGCTTTCTAGGTTAATTTGGTAAAATTTTGATTTTTTCTCACATTTTGGCCAAAATTTGATTTTTGAAAATTCACCAAAAATCGAAAAAGGCACTTTAGCACTTGAAATTTTGACAGGTGATGAATTTTGGCCTGCTCTTTCGATCTACCTTTGTACGGTTTAAAAATTTCATGCTAGTCCTATGTTGGAACGCAAAATCTGCGATTTCGGCTGACCTGTCAATCAAAATGGCCGCCATTTTGTAAGTAGGGCCACTTTTTTTTAGGACAAGGGTTGGAAATGTTCCTTAGGACTCCCCCATTAAGAAAAAAGTTGTCCTGGAGGATCGGCAGGGGGGTGCAAGTGATCCTTATGCGGGCCCCCCGACTATAAAGCAAAAAAAACAACTGTAAAATTTCAGTGGGTATAGTTTGAAATTTTCATAACAAAAGTTGGCAATTTTTGCGACCCCCTCCCCTTTCCCAGAACCAACTTTGGTTTTTTTCTATTCACATTCTCCTCAGTCCTCACCCAAATCATCACCAACACGATATAAAATACTCGAAAAAATACCTACACAGGAATCAGATCATTTGAATCACTTCGTATTGATATACGTAGGTCTTTAGTTATACTATAAGTAAGAAATAAATGAAAAAGATTAAGCAGGTATTTTTAACCAAACAAGGATGGTATTTTGTAACGCGACGAGCTACATAAATAAGGTAATCAATCACGCCCAACATCGATTGGAACAAATTGCACGTAGAATTTGGGCCTCTAATCCACCTCAAGTTATTGATAAGGTAAGGATATATCTGCTACCTGCCTATCTATCCACCTACCTATGTAATAAATAGCCACAAACAATGAGCCATTATGATGCTTGATACCTACTCAAATCGTGTTATCTGTATTTGAAAGATCTGCTTTTTTCGATTTTCAGATACCTTATACTTCGATGATTTTCAAACTGAAATACATCGAGGGAGCCTCCTCACTGGGCACCAATGGCACATCTTGGGCGATTCACTATTTCGACGAGGCGTACGTTTCGGCACGATATAGATTTGACGAAATAAGGGTAGGTATGATTAATAATTATGACCACAACTCGATCACTGAGCACGAAAATTTGTAAAAATAATTAATAATTTATTCGGTATTTTGTCATTTTGCAGTATTTTTACGACGTGCAAATCAAACCTTTCAACTTATTCGCCATACCTGCGAGATTGACAGTTGTTTTAGGAGATGCTCCAGCTACCATGAGTTTTTCTATGGAGAAAAATAAATCGACTATACCGAGATTTGAATTCGTTAATCCGTAAGTTCTTTTTGAATCATCAGCAAATTGAACGTTTAATTCTCACATTTTATGATTCGAGTAATTTTTTTCTTTCATTTTCAGACAAGTGAGTGTCGACTTTGGGATACATCGATGGATTAACTACGCTATTAACTACGTGATACACGAGAAATATCCTAAAATGAATAAGAAACTTGTGAAAATAGTTTCCAGGGATACGTGGTATTTATTGAATGACCAATTGAAAAATGCCCAATAAATACCTGCCCAGCGATGATGAACTTTCTCAGTTCAATTCAACGTAATTATCAATTAGGTACTGAAGAGATGAGATTCAATTGGCTAATTAGTCGAGGTAGACCTTTTTTGAAATATAGAAGTTTTACTTTTCGACTCATTTTTGTAACTTTTTTTTTCAGTAAAATTATTAACCCTAATTTTCGTCGTTTGTCAACCAGAAGGTAAGTCTAAGTATTCTCATATAAACTAGGTAGCAGGTAAAATAATCTTACAAGCAAGGAAAAAAAAAAACATTACCTACTCCTAAAATTGTCCCCAATACTTCCTAACCTCAATTTAATTTAATCTTCATTCGTTAATTTTGCTACTTAATTCCTAAATTAATTCAATTAAACATTTTTTACATTCGTTTAATTTCTATTCATTGACTCCATTCAATTTTTGACTGACCGAAATCAATTTTAATTTTTTTTTTTTTTTTTTTTGAATAGATTGAACTTTTTTGTTTGATTACAGAAAGAATATGAGAAATTAAAATTGAAATTTTAAAGCTTTATTAATTTTTGTGAATTTTAAAAAAGTTTAGGTAAGTACCTTATCCAAAATTGACTTTTTTTATTGAGAATTTGACAAATAATTTTGTGAACTCCTTAGATTTTATTTTTAATAAATTTAAAAAAAAAATAATTATATTTTGTACTTGATGACTGATGAGTTAGGTCTATACGAGTAAGATTATATAAAAGGGTCATTCCACGTCAACTCAACCAAAAAAAGGCGATCTTGAAAGACATGTCTTTCGATTTCGCTCTAATTTTTTTTACAATATATGCCCACCCAGTAAGTAAGAAAGCCGCAATCAGTTTGGTCCCAGCCCCCTCAGGAGGCGGCTGGGGGGCTTCCATTATTTTCACATTGTCTCGAGGTACTCAACTTCAGCAGCCCATTCCTCCAAAACTATGATACTTTGATCAAAACTGATTTCACAGTTCGAAAGGGCGTTGCATTTAGAACTTTTTAAGCATTTTGAAATTTTCAAAAATTGAAAATAATTGAACTTTCAAATTGAAAGTTCAAATTTCAAAATGGTGTAAGTGGGAGCTACCATTTAAAATTTTGAAAAAATTTCCATAGATGTACATTTTGATACTTTTTCGAAATATTTAAGTTTCGAGATGGGACTCTTTGACGGAGGGGGAGCACCCCACCCCCAATTTTGGGCGAAAATTTCGAAAGAAAATCTGGGGCATGTGATATATCGAATTGCATGTTTTTGGTGACGCTGAACACGAATATGACGTCAGATTTTTGATAGGGCCCTATCCACGGCCCCCAGAACCTTCCCAAAGGGGGTAAGCGTTCAAAAAAGTGTTTTGTTCGTGTGACACATGGAATAGTATGTTTTTGGTGACGCTGAACACGAATATGACATCAGATTTTTGATTGGACCCCATCCACGGCCCCCAACAATTTTTTTGTATTTTTACCTATTGGGGAAGGTTCTGGGGGTCATGGTGAAGTCGATTCGAAAAACTAACTAAGGCAATATTCGTGTTCAGCGATATCGAAAACATATTACTTCATGTGTCACACAAATGTAATCATTTTTTTGGGGGGGTCACCCCCTTTGGGGAGGTGCTGGAGGCCGTGGGCGGGCCCAATTAAAAATATGACGTCATATTCGTGTTCAGCGTCACCAAAAACATACTATTCCATGTGTCACACGAACAAAACACGTTTTTGAACCTTTACCACCTTTGGGGTGGTGCCGGGGGCCGTAGATGGGGTCAAAACAAAAATCTGACGTCATATTCATGATCAGCGTCACCAAAAACATACAATTCGATATATCACATGCCCCAAATTTTCTTTCGAAATTTTCGCCCAAAATTGGGGGTGGGGGTGCTCCTTCTCCGTCAAAGAGTCCCATATCGAAACCTAAATATTTCGAAAAAGTATCAAAATGTACAACTATGGAAATTTTTTCAAAATTTTAAATGGTAGCTCTCACTTACAGTGCCATTTTGAAATTTGAAGTTTCAAATTGAAGGTTCAACTTTCAACTTTTGAAAATTTCAAAATACTTAAAAAGTTCAAAATTCAATGCCCTTTCGAACTGTGAAATCAGTTTTGAACAAAGTATCATAGTTTTGAAGGATGGGCTGCTGAAGTTGAGTACCTCGAGACAATGTGAAAATAATGGAAGCCCCCCAGCCGCCCCCTGAGGGGGCTGGGACCAAACTGATTGCGTCTTTCTTACTTACTGGGTGGGTAGATATTGTAAAAAAATTTGAGCAAAATCGAAGGACATGACCCAAAAACGTTGGTTGAGTTGACATGGAATGACCCAAAACCTTTTTTTCAAAATCCATAGAATGAATTTTTCGATTTTTTTTCAATTTGGAAAAATATTGTAGAATGATTTCAAGTTTTTATTGCTCATATTTCTGAAAATTCAACTTTTCAGGGCTAGGTAGAGGGTCCGGAAATTTATGCTTATTAATTTGAGATTTTTTTGTTTAATTCCCCAACATTGAATTGGTTTTTTGGTATTAATTATCAGTTCTTTCAAATTTTAGACAAAATCATCCAAAATGGAATTTTTTTGAGAATTTTAACAAAATGCATCCCAATTTTTTAATTTGGTTGTGAGAAACAGCAAATCTTTAAACTTTATGCTTAGAGGCTAGAGGCTACGCACAGACGCACACTCTTGTAGCTAAACTCGCCTTAGCTTCTTAGTTTCTTTTTTTTTTTTTTTTTTAATTAATAAGTACTCATTTTTTAAAATCAATTGAACTTCCAGGTTCAATTAAATTTCCGGGCTCCACACGTTTCATTCAATTTTCATTTATTCTGATTACATAAAATCAAAATCACATTTATCAACTTGAATTTACATACATTCATGAATTTAATTGTTCAACTTACGTACCTTACGTACATAAGTTTTAAAATTCAGATGTTTATATTTCGAAGATAGTTGGAAATTTACTTTTGAACTTTCAATTTTAACTTTCTAATCATCCATTTCAATTCTCAAATTGGGATTTTCATTTTTTCAATTAATGTAATTTTTATTCATAATTTCAATTCAATTTTTAATCATTCATTTCTAATTCAATTTTTTAATCTATTAATAATTTTAATTCATTTCTTGCCAAAAATTTTGCATTAACCATGTCAAAATATTGAAAGATATCATTCCTGAAACCTAAAACTGAGGAAATATTTTGAAACGTGTAGTGCCAATTTTTTAATAATTTTTACTAACTTCAGTAAATCAAAAAAAAAAAAAAAAAAAATATGCCTAAAAACTTATGAAATTGTTTGGATTTTTTGAAATTGGCAATAATGATTATAACGTAGAGTTTCTAAATTGATTTGATTTTTTAAATTTATTATTATGTAACTGCATTTGATTTAATGTAACTTGATTTTTCTTTTTCAAACTGATATCATTTCCATTTTTTTTTTTTTTTTTCAAAAAAATAATAATTCAGTTTTTTTAATCTACTTAATTCCATTTTCAAGTCAATTAACCAGTAAGTATAAAAAAATGTAAAAAAAAAGTAAATTTGACATTTAAATAATTAAATTTTTACTGCTGATTTATTTAATTTTTAAAATAAAGTTTTAGGTTCATTTGATTTGTTTGATCTTGCGAAATTAATTCAACTTAATTCTACAAATAATATTTCATTTCATCCCAACACCAACTTGAACTCTCTTCTTTTCTCACGTCCGATTCAAATTAAACACTCGATCAGCAAAAAAATCACATTTTAATATCAACAACAAAAACACAAGTAACAATCAGTTCGATAATAAATAAACGTAAAATAATACATTTTAAAAGAAGTAAACAGACGAGTATATAACCACGACGTAAAAGTTAGATAATGTTAATCAATATCATTTTAATAGACAAGACAAATTAAAAAAAAAAAAAAAAAAAAAAAACAAATTTCAAAACTTTGGCGAGCTTTCGAAGTAAAATCAACGTAAGAAAATACTACCAGTGCTCATTTTCTCATCTAATATCACACATGATACCGAGGTATAAGACGTTTTTAAAAAATGAAGCCAAAAACTACACGCAGTAATTTAAAACAGACAAAAAAATACAAAATAAAAGTCAGCAAAAATTACGAATATTATGGCTTTAAAAAAAATTGACCAAGAATGGAGAAAAATATAGGGCGGAAAATTACAATATCGATAAGTACAAAATGATTAAATTTGCTTTTACGTAGGTTAAGTACACGAATATGGAAGAAAAAAATAGAAAAAAATTCAAAACAACGAAAAAAATTGCACAAAATGACCAGATTAAAAATTATATACTCGTAAAAGCCCAGCTATCGCAAAAAAAATGGTAATATTACGAGGAAAAAATGCAAGATGCAGAAAAAAATCGCTCACTGAGACAAAAAATAGTAAATTTGAAAAGAAAAATAATAATAATAAAAAATTTTAAAAATATTGAAAATCAAAAATACGAAAAAAAAAACGTACTTATCCGTTTCGAAAACATGAAATAAAACGTAAATTAATTACAAATAGAATAAATAATAAATCTTTCGAAATAGTACACGAAGTTAAACAAGTTTATTAACATTTTGATCTTAACACCGAACCAGAAGAACATCTCAATTACACGGTTTTCGCTTCTCTATCTCTTCTCTCATCTCAACTAGAACAAGTGTTCGTGTCCGATCATCATAATAATAATCAAACTCGACAGTCGAGAGTCGAGAGTCGAGATAGAGCCTACACTCGGTGTAATTTTATTCATCCATCAGACTAGAAAAAAATTCAACGATTAAAGCTACGAAGTTTCGGGAGCAGCTCCGGTCGCCGGATGGAACTCCAAAGAGGCGCTATTTATACAGAAACGTTTACGCGTTGGTGCCGGTCCGTCGTTGAAAACGTGGCCCAGATGAGCATCGCAATTAGAGCAGGTCACTTCGGTTCGAATCATACCTGGATTTTTGATCAATAACAATAGATTTGCGCCAACTTCACAATTTTACGTAGGTACGTAGCGTATGGTATGGTATGATCCGCAGACATGCAGCAGATAGACGACAGACGTCGCAAGGATAGAGAGTATGTATTTATAGAGATATCGTGCGTGTGTGTGAGTGTAGAAAATATATAGGCATGTATAGGTATAATATTTTTTTTTGTACACGTATAATGATATTCGGATAGATAGCGAGCGAGCACATCACGAGATAGGCGTATTGGAAATTGTACAGGAGAATGGCGGAATATGTATAAAACGAGTACGGTACCAAAGATCACAGAGAAACAGACAGAGCCATAAAAAGAAAAAAAAAACATTCCCGATTAGCATACCCAAAACACCTGTACAAATTATTATTTAGGTATACCTAAATATTATAAATACTTGGTATTTATTTCGCCGTCTTGAAAACAATTACTTCCTTCCTCCCAATTTTCGCTCACTGGACCAAAAAAATCAATCGCCTAGCAACGATTTTAATTTTTTACTAGTTACAAGTAGGTAGGTACCTAATAGTCCGGCATATGACAATAGGAGTAATTGCACACTCCCCCCCGCCGATCCTCCGGGACAACTTTTTTCTTTAAGGGGACATCCTAAGGAACATTTTAAAGCAAACTTGCCAAAAAAAAAGTTGGCCTTACTTACAAAATGGCGGCCATTTGGATTGACAGGTCAGCCTAAATCGCAGATTTTGCGTTTCAACATAAGACTTGCACGACATTTTTCAAACTTTACAAAGGTAGATCGAAAGATCATGCTGAAATTTATCACCTGTCAAAATTTCAAGAGCTGAAGTACGTTTTTCGATTTTTGGTGAATTTTTGAAAATCGAATTTAGGCCAAAAATGAGGGAAAAAAGCAAAATTTTACCAAATTGACCATGTACCCTATTTTCGACATGCCAAATCGATTGGAAACGGTTTCAATCCGCATTGAGCAGTACTGAAGCCTCCAGCAGATTTTCGAAACTCGAAATTCCCACAAAATTCCATCAAATTGGAGTTGTAAAGCTAAAATTTATTCTAAAAACTAATTTCAATACGCTACGAAGTACTGCAGGTGAATTTCAAGTCGTTTTGGATCCTCCAGCGACTTTTTGAAAATTCCTGAAGCCTCCAGCAGATTTTTGAAACTTTAAATTTTCACAAAATTTCATCATATGGAGATGGAAAGCTGAAATTTACTCTACACTCCAATTTTAACACCCTCTGAAGACGACTTCAGGTGGGTTCAAGTAATTTTAGGGCCTCCAGCGACTTTTTTGAAAATTACTGGAGCCTCCAGTAGATTTTTGAAACTTGAAATTTCCCCAAAATTTCATCAAACTAAGATGGAGAGTCGAAATTCATTCTGCAAACTAATTTCAATGCGCTACGAAGTTGACTGCTGGTAAATTTCAAGTCGTTTTGGAGCCTCCAGCAACTTTTTGAAAGGTTGTATGACGTTTTTTTTGTAAAATTGAAATTTCCTAAAAGTAGCTGGAAGCTTCAAAACCATTCGAAACCACCATCTAGTCTGCGAAGTAAATTTCAGCTTGCCAACTCTATTTGATAAATTAATGTTGGGGAAATTTCAAGTTTCAAAAATCTGCTGGAGGCTCCAGTAATTTTCAAAAAGTCGCTGGAGGATCCAAAACGACTTGAAATTCACCTGCAGTACTTCGTAGCGTATTGAAATTAGTTTTTAGAATAAATTTTAGCTTTACAACTCCAATTTGATGGAATTTTGTGGGAATTTCGAGTTTCAAAAACCTGCTGGAGGCTCCAGAACTGCTCAAAACGGGTTGAAACCGTTTCCAATCGATTTGGCATGTCGAAAATAGGGTATATCCCAAATTTCAGCTTTCTTGGTTAATTTGGTAAAATTTTGATTTTTTCCCTCATTTTTGGCCTAAATTCGATTTTCAAAAATTCACCAAAAATCGAAAAACGCACTTTAGCACTTGAAATTTTAACAGGTGATCAATTTTTGCAGGATCTTTCGATCTACCTTTGTAAAGTTTGAAAAATGTCGTGCAAGTCTTATGTTGAAACGCAAAATCTGCGATTTCGGCTGACGTGTCAATCCAAGTGGCCGCCATTTTGTAAGTAGGGCCAACTTTTTTTTTTGGCAAGTTTGCTTTAAAATGTTCCTTAGGATGTTCCTTTTAAGGAAAAAGTTGTCCCGGAGGATCGGCGGGGGGGTGCAATTACTCCTATTGTCATATGCCGGACTATAACGCTGTTCGAAAACTCTTCGTTTATGGAGAGCATGAATTGAAACACCAGCACCAGAATAAGCTCAGCTTGATACGTACTTTACGTACAATGTACATAGAATAGCATATTCGCCAAAATATTACTCAAGACTACGATTTTGCTGTTCTAGAATGAATGAATGAATGAATGAATGAATGAATGAATGAATAAATAAATATGAATGATGGGTGCGTAATGCAAAAGCCAAGACAACTTTTTTTGTTTTTTTTTATCCATAATGGATAGTATTAATTGTTTTCAAGACGCCGCATTTGTAGGTATAATATGTTAAAATAACGTATAATAACGTCTACAAAAATACGTAGTTATAAGGTTAGTTCAAGTTCTGGTATTAATTTGAAGCGAATGAGTGGCGAATTTCAAACTAACGAAGTAACTAAAATCGAAAGCAAAAACAACGATAAAACCAGTAAGTAAATGATCTACATCAGCATGGAGTGGATCGCAAAAAAAAATGTTGGGAGATTTTGGTCAAAAACATTTATCTAGTTTAAAGTCACTCAAAAAAATTTCAAGCTCAAAAAGTGTCCCTGAAGACGAAATATGGGTATTCAAAGAGGAAGAATTTTCAAAAAATCATGATTTTTACCTGTTTCAGTAAAAATGGTCCAATTCTAAAACGTAGTATTTGAGATTCTGCGTCGATTTAGTCCATTGCCATCAAAATTCAGACCACTTTTAGTGTTATACTGAGCAGTTGAAAATTTACAAATCATATTTTATTTTTGGGTGAATTCGTGTTTTGAAAATTATTATTGTTCCTTCTCAAACATTTCGCATGAATTATGCCTAATGGAAAGTTATACTTTTTGAAACTGGGAAATATTTTGGTACTCAGTGGTGCAAATTTTGTGGTCATTATTGCAAATTTAAAAAAAAATTAAAAAAATTTAGCAAGTTTTCGGATGTTTTTCTCGATATTTTGAAGTTGGCAAAAATGATATAAAAATTGGCACCACTGCATTTCAAAATATTTCTCCAGTTTCAGAAAAGATAATTATGCTCAGTAGAATTCTCAAATGGCATTGGGTCAAAAGTCAAGTTTTGAAACTGAGCTGTTCCTTTGTTGCCAAAACAGGTTAGGTAGGAACTAAAGCAAAAAAAAAAAAAAAAATTTCGAAAATATCCTCTCTTTGAGAACTCTTATCTCTCATCTAGGAACACCTGCACAGCTGAAAAAATTCCTAAGTGACTTTTGCATCAAAATAAAGGTTTTTATTGAATTTGGTCAAAATCCTTCGACTTTTCTTACGACCCATCTCGATCTGTCTACGTATTTCAATTATGCAATTCATCAATACTACAAATATCAAATCTACTGTGTACGTAATACTCAAAAACAAATAATACACACATCCGGGAAGCTTCAAACTACCATTAATGAGGTTTCAATATTTTTAAAATGAAAATTCTTATCTCAATTCACGTTTTCAAATGGAAAAAAATTATATTCTCTGAATTTTACTGATTTTCCTGACCTATTTTTCCAGTTTTCCAAATCGTTCAACTATCAACTACCTTCACAAAAATAATAAAAAATATCAGTTCATTTCGTCACCAAATCAAGGAGCTCATGCCTGGTGTTCCTGGAGCTAGAACCAAAGACAAGAAGTCAGAATGGATTTTATTTTGGAAATTATAATAATTAATTAATCAATCTCAATTGCTAACTTTTTTTCATTTCAAGAATTTTTTTTCTGATTAAAAAAACTAAAACAATTGATTTTTCGATTTTTGTGACGAATTTTTGATAATTCAAAAATTACGATTTCTTGTTCATTCAAAGTAATTTATGAAAATCTGTTCTGGTGGAACTGACATCGACAATCCCACCCCTCTCAACTCCAATTTCATCGTTTAGAGCCATTGTAGAGGCCTCCCAATCGCTAAGCCATCAAGTCGTGACGTTTCCAACATTCCTCTGCGAACAGAACATCATTGATCCTTCGAAATTTTTCCTCATGAATACGTTGATTTTTAAAAGAAAGTAGGTACTCGTGGAGCCTGCTTAAAAATCGCCCTAATGATAAATATACTCGTAGAATTCATTTTTTTTTTGCAGCCAAAGTCAATTTCTACGTCGTCTAAAGAAATTCAAAAATTTTTGATAATTGATTTTCATACACTTCTAAATTCTGTTTGAATTGGAGGTATAGACCCTTCGAGTGGTTTGCTCTTGTGAAAGGAGGAGGATTCAACGTGTTGAAAATTTTAAAATTCAGTATTTCAGCAATTTTTTAATATTCTGGCATCGCACAAAGTTCTTCGTCCCAAAACCCAAAAACTCCATCGAAAAACGAACCTACAACTCCTAAGTCTCGAAGAATAATTATTTAGACTTCACGAGCCCGATTCGAGGAGATTCATTCACACATACTAAAATTTTTCAAAACGTCAAAAATTCACCTGATTCGACAATTTTTTCAACTAAAAAAATTGAAAAATGAATTATTCTGGAGATAACAGGGAGACATTTGGGACCAACAGTGAGTTGGGAGATCGGGGGAGGAATTCGAAATGTCTCAATATTTGAAAAATCAGTACCTTATTAATCATTTTTTGCTGCTTCTTTAATTTTTTTTCAACTTCAACAAAAATTCTGCGACATTCTAAAAATGTCTGAAAAATTTGGGAGCATTTAAACGCTTTTCCATAGATTATTCCAAGCCTTTTATGCCGCAAATCAGAGCTTTCCTTTTAATTTATGAATAAAAAATTCTTGAATTGTGCAAATTTTCAAGTTTTTCCACACTTTGAAACATTTACTACAATTTTCCAGTCAAAAAATTCGTTATAATTACTCACGACACGGTGCCACTAGATAAAAGAGAGGGGGGAAGACTGGAGGGCTACTGGCAGTCAATTATTTCTAGACGAGATTTTTTTTCAAAAGCTTCACTTCAATCTTCAAATACGATCGAAGTACTTTATTCATTACTCAATTTACAAATTAAAAATGAACCAATATTCTTAAATTGGGGAATTTTTTACAAATTGCAGGAATTAAAGATCACACATCCTACCTCCCATATCCTTTTCAACGGTCAATTTCAAACAATTTCTAGTTTTTGATTTTAAAAAAGTCAACTAGAAAACAAAATATTTCAAAATATAGGAAATCCTGATTTTTAATTGTTTGTAAGGGAGGGGGAGGGGGCAATACATTTTCCCTGAATCGTAAAATATCATCATATTCAATAAACAAGTTCTTCATTCAGATTAAATTTCAAAAACGTGACAAAAACGATTTCAAAAAAAATAGCCACGAGTACTGATCTATCTTCTCCTTTGCCTACATAAAAGCTACAATGGAAAATTTTCCCAAACTAAGCCAACAGCGATCCGTAATTCGTTCTTCAAACCACACTCTACTCGTAATAATTAAAGTTGAACCGTACAAAAGAACCATATCGACGCTTGTAAATCTACTAGTTATGCCAAACGAAGAACAATGTAGATGACGAGATAAAATAATATGTACAAGTGCAGCGCGTAATTACAGCATCTTATCGTGAATTTCTATCGACGACGATAGCGTTAAAGGTACAAAGCGTAACGTACTAAACATACACAGGCATACGAACATCTTTACATGAGATGGCTCCAGGCAGCGGATAATTGATACATATAAAGGCGTTAAAATAAAAATCAGTTACTCGAACGCTAGGTAAAGGTAGGATGCGTAAAATTCGACGTTTAAAATCATCACAAGCCAATGCCATTCACCGCTTTTCAATCAAGAAACCGAACAAGTTACACGCAAGGATCATTACAGTATAGGAATACGAAGAGTAAGTAAAACGGGGGTAGTAAGTAAGTACATGCGTAGATATTTTATAGTACAAAAGAACACAGGCCTAAAAAAGAAATGAAAATTGAATAATTCGTACCGTGACTAGTATCTTTGGTGAGTTTAATTTTGCCTTGATCGAGTACTTCGTTAAAAGCAGGCCAGCCGCAACTCGAATCGTATTTCGTATCCGATGAAAATAATGGCAAATTGCAAACCACGCAGCTGTAAACACCTTTATCGGAAGTTTTCAAGTATTTTCCGCTGTACGGTCTGAAATATAAAACATAGCAAATTAATAGCAAACAGGAAATATGCCAAGCTGATTAGCTAATTGTAATACACGAGTATAGGTACATGAGGTGCAGTTTGAACGGTGTTGATTGAATTATACATATGTAGTATTATTATGTTCCTATACAGTCGTAGATGTTTATAAAACAAACGTAAATAATCGAATCAAGTTGACCATGAACGAATTAGGTACTACGAATAGATATTTTTTCAAACTCATCGATGCGAACGAGAAGGTGATATTGAGACGAATCTAGAGTCAAGTTGTCCTCAATGGATATCGGTAAATGAGCCATCGTTGTCAGACAGCATTTTACAATTTATATAAAAAGTCAAGGTGGCTTTATGGTTTTTTTTTTCACCATAAATGTATGAAACGTGTACCTTAAGTGCTTCTTAGTGTTAATAACACGAGATTAGAGATAAAAATGACGAAATAATTTCAATTATGTAAAGGGTTCAAGCTTTCGGCTCAATTTACACGCTTTGAGAATGTCTCAAGGGTAAAGGAAGCCTCTCAATACTTAAACTAACCAACATTTCGATTCAATACAGCCAGTACAAAATTCACAATTGATAGAACACAAAAATAATATCATTTACGTAACAAAATCAGTGATTAATTCATCGTCAAATCAATTCAGTAGCAGAACTGACTAAATACAAGTTCATCATTTTTCTATTCAGTGGAAATTCAACGAAAAAAATAAATAAAGAATAAAAATATTAGAGTAAATTAACAAGAATAATTAATTAAAATTAAATTCGAGTATCATCGAGTAAATTCAGAATCAGAACATAAAATTGTTACAATAAAACATTCTGTAAACGTTCAAAATATCAACAACGAATTAAAAAATTATAATAATTAGATAATTCAACTTGATAAAACCAATGGACAATCAATCAGGCAATTATTTACATCAAAACCAATCAGTAGCAGAACTGACTTTATAATTTATCATCACTGCAGGAAAATAAAAAAAATAATTAAAAAATGATGAAACATAATTCCAGGATCAGAATAGAATTTTCGTCAAAAATAATCAGTAGCAGAACTGACATAAATTATATCATCGAAGGAAGCTTCAAATTATTACTAAAATGATCACAAAATTTACAACGTTTGAAAATCAGAATGAAATTTTCGTCAAAGAACTATCAGTAGCAGAACTGACATAAATTATATCATCACTGAAGAGAAGTTTAAAAATTGTCAAGTTACTGAAAACTAGAAAATTAATTCGATGCTCAGAATAAAATTGTCGTCAAAAAACAATCAGTAGCAGAACTGACATAAATTATATCATCATCGAAGAAAACTTCAAATTATTAGAAAATTAAAAATGATGAGAAGATCAGAATGAAATTTTCGTCACAAAACAATCAGTAGCAGAACTGACATAAATTATCATCACCGAAGAAGAAAATGTCAAATTATTGGTAAAAAAAATTGAAAATAATCTTTGTAAATCAGAATGAAACTGTCGTCACAAAACAATCAGTAGCAGAACTGACATAAATTATATCATCATTAAAGTGAACTTGAAAATTATCGTCGATAAACTGGTTAAAAATTGAGAATAATTTGACGATCAGAGTGAAATTTTCGTCAAAGAACAATCAGTAGCAGAACTGACATAAATTATATCATCACCGAACAAAAAAAAATCAAATTGATAAAATTATTCGAAAAATTGAGAGTAATCTTCAAAAATCAGCGTAAAATTTTCGTCAAAGAACAATCAGTAGCAGAACTGACAAAAATTATATCATCACCGAAGAAAACTTCAAATTATCAGTAAAATTATTAGAAAATTGAAGATGATTAGAAAATCAGAATGAAATTTTCGTCAAAAAACAATCAGTAGCAGAACTGACATTAATTATATCATCATTAAAGCGAACTTGAAAATTATAATCGATAAACTGGTTAAAAATTAAGAATAATTTGACGATCAGAATGAAATTTTCGTCAAAGAACAATCAGTAGCAGAACTGACATTAATAATATCATCACTAAAAATTAAAACACAGACAGTTAGTTGCAAATTAATCATTAAAAGAAGTATTTCAATAATCAGAACAAAATTGTCGTCAAAAAAATATCAGTAGCAGAACTGACTTGAAATGAGTTCATCATTTTAATTTTTACAGAATGAATTCTCGAAGGTAAACGTGTTCAGAGAAGAATAATAATACGATAAAATCGAATGTAATTATTGAATTTCGATGGAAATTCTGACCAAGGCAAAGTAATCAGATATGTAACTATCGTCAAAATACATTCAGTAGCAGAACTGACATAAATGAATTCATCATTTTTGCCTCGAATCATACTTCCATCGTAAAATAATAAATTAATAAAAAAAAGTTGAAATATGTACTACAATATTGAACAAACAAGAATGAAAAATATCTCATAATAAAGCATATTTCAGAATTTTGCACGAAGCACTAAAATATTTATGTTCAATCAATGCAAATGGGAAACGACCGAGATAAGATACAAAAATTTAATCTATCGTTAGCAAATTTAGCTACATTGTTACATTCGAGTATTTTCATCAAATATTACATTACAGTAAGGAGAAGAGCCGAGGACTGAAATTTACACAAAATACCCACTTTTCGGTTCCTTTTTCCTGCGTAACTTCATACTGCAACGGAGTCAATCGTTTCTTCAATTCTTCTTTTTTAACGACATCAGTCATTTTGGCAAAATTTTTCACAGTGATTAAATAATACAGACAATTGATTGCAAATTAAACGATTTAAAAAAGTATTTCAATAATCAGAACAAAATTATCGTCAAAAAAATATCAGTAGCAGAACTGACTTGAAATATTGAGTTAATTATTCTCAATTTTTACAGAAATCTCAAAGATAAACGTGTTCAGAGAACAATTAAATACGATGAAATCGAATTTCGAGAGAAATTCTGAACAAGGCAAAAAGGTAATCACTGTACATTCAGGAGTAGAACTGACATGAGTGAATTTATCATTTTGCCTCGAATCATACTTCCATCATAAAATAATAAATTAATAAAAAAAAGTTATAAAGACTACGATTGAACAAACAAGAATGAAAAATCATCTCTAAATAGAGCATAAATTACTTCAAAATTTTGCACGAAGCACCAATGTTCAATCAATGCAAATGGGAGAAGATTGAGATAAGACAAGCAAATTAATCTATCATTACAGAACTATACAATAACTACGTTGTTACATTCAAGTATTCTGTTCGAATAAAATTAGAGTACAGAGGAGGAGTGAAATTTACACAAAACATTTGATTGTTACACTCGAGTATTCTATTCAAAGTGAATCAGAGTAAAGATTAGGAGTGAAATTCACACAAAATACCCACCTTTCTGTTCCTTTTTCTTGCGTAACGTGATACTGCAACGGAGTCAATCGTTTCTTCAAATCTTCTTTTTTATCGACATCGGTCATTTTGGCAAAATTTCTCACAGTGAAATTGGCACAATTTACACGAACAACCTGACCAAATCACGAACCAATTAAACATACAATTAGCAAAACGTTGAAAAAAAAATACAACTTCGAAGTGTAGTGTAATCAAAACAAGCGAATTTCGTTAACAAAAATCGCAGCTAAGTTCGACCATCTATGATTTATTTTTAGTACAGAGTTCTGCAGTAGTAAACATCGAAAAAATACGAATACGAAAAACTGAATCGTGCCAAGTATAGAACGTAATAATTTGAAGATAACTTACCTTAAATGGATAAATATTCTTGTATGTAATCGAGAAAGCCTTGCGTGCCGCTGATGTCACAAGCATTGGGTTAATAAGACACGAATCTCTCTCGAACATTCATAGCTACGGTGAACTTTCTGACAGCACTAATTAATCTCAGCTCGCTTAGTTGAACGTCGAATGTGTAATTTTCATCGACACGAGGTCATCATTTAAACTTACACACGCTTTGCTCTTCCACTACCACTTTCTAATCTTGTGCCAGACGCCGCCATTGAAAAAATAATCAATACTGCGGAATATTTGCACGTGGTTTTTGGCGAAACGTAGAGCCTTGTGGGAATACATCGATGGCAGAACGAGTGATGAATTTGTCTGATAGGATCGCTGACTGTCAGCATCCTCTGCCTCTCTCTCTGATGAAGTGATGATCCTTTCAAAATAAATTCCTTCAATCCTTCATGCAAACTGTCTTCATGGCTAGAATAGGCTATTCCCTAGCGATGTCGAATATTCGGATGCATCCGGATATAAAGTATAAACGAATTATTAATCCGGATCCAAAGTGTATCCGGATACCCGGATTGCACTCGGATATGCCAAATACAAAAGATAAGGTTGTGAAAAATCCACAGAATGAATTTTTTCAAAATTTAAAAATCGCTTATCACTTCATTCGTAATATTCGTAAGAGAAAACTCGGAATGATAACGACAATCCGGATGCATCCGGATATCCGGATGATGATTTTGAAGAAATCCGAATTTCCGAGTATCCGGATATTCGACAACGCTACTATTCCCTCTGAGACAGATGCACTGGACGATGACGATGTGATTGCAATTTTGAGGCACTTACCAACCTCAGCTGAGAAGGAATTTAAGGAAGATAACTCATTAGTAGATATTACTTTACTCTATACTTACGATCGTATCAATTTCACTCAAATTAAACGCATTTTCATACTTTTCACCCGATACTAAGCAAACGAAAAAGAATGAAATACAAAGAATTCGAAAATGCTCCATTTTGGTGACTTAATAAAATGCTCATCAATTCGAAACGAACATGGAACATTCGAGCTGATCACCGATCTAAAAATGAAACTGAATCAAGATCAAGATTCTTCTTCACTTGAGTATAGTCGATTATCTGCAGCGATCGAAGACAGATAAGATAACGTTCGCTGAATCAAAAATCAATCGATAAAATAATTAAAATCTCGATTTATTGGTAATGAATGCTGAAATAATACAAAATCATCATGTCGAAGAGAAAAATGATCGTTAAAAAAAATGGAAAAAACTTGTCTTTTCTTATAACATATGTACATCGTTTACGATGAAAATCTATCACATTTTATCCATTTACTAATGCTGAAACTCTCAAATGCACTAATGGTTTCGAGCCTCCTCCTAGAAGCCCTCCACCGCCTTGTTTCGAGCCACCTCCAAGGAGACCTCCACCACCTCCTGGTTTAGGGCCTCCTAGAAGACCACCGTTATTACCGCCTAAAAGAGGTGGTGTAGTGACGACGGATTTCAAAGCGTTTTGAATATTAGCCAGATTCAAATTCTGATCGGCTAACAGGTTGTTTTTCAGTAAATCGTTCAGATTCGGGATCGATTTCAAGATGTTATCGATTCCGGGGAATTTACAAGTAGGGTCTTGGAATCTGTCGACGAAACCTCCCCATAAGGCGAGCTCGCAGTAACGGAATCTTTTACTTATTTGAGGCTGAGGTGATATGATGACGTAGCTGTTCTCGTTGGCGAATTGAGGCCAGTCTGTTTTCAGTTCGGTTATTTTGGGTTTTCTGAGAAGTTCATAAAAATGATGCTTCGTGTAAAAATACGTGCCAAAAAATACGTATAATAGGTAGATTAGTTATTTCATACCCTTTCAGAAGAAACTCGGCGATTAAATTCACGAAAATTTCTTTGACTTTTTTATCTTTCGGATCTGTTAGTTCGGATCCAGCGATCGGTTGGCCTTCCAGAGATTGTAGTTCGAATAAGAATATGAGATCGTCTCCGTGGCTGGCAACTAAATCAGAGGAAATTTCATCAAATTGATTCGAGCAACACGATGTAGGTAGGTAGGTACCTTTTTCTTTTCCTCCGGCAGGCTGTGCGTATAATGGATTATCTAAAAAGGTAATAGGAGTTTTGAGCGAGGCAGCGTGTTCGAAACTGTAGAAATACACAGGTCCTCCGACTTTATTCCATAATAACGATGTGGTAGCTGCTGGTAAATTGAACAAGGCGTCGGTGGTTTCCTAGAAATTAAAAACAAATTACTAGAATAAGCTTACGGATAAAAGCATCGTACGAATTACAAATATGTAGGTAGGTAAATTAAATTCGTACTTCGATAACTTTTATAAAGATATTTGCAACGTTCACGACCGTCGACGAAATAAGGTTCAAGTAATCGCCATTTTCGAATAAATTCTTCAATAACTCATTCACACTTCCATTTGTGAACAATCCTAAAAATAAAAAAGAACACGTGTACGTTGATTTATTTTTTCTTCAAAATGATACTGTTGAAAAAATAATATGATCGGCACCTTTATTATTGTTCAATAAAGCTTGAGGTAATGATTTCTTCAAGAAATTAGGATCGTTAGCTTTATTAATAACCTCATCATAGAAGGGTCCTGAAACATGACGAAATAAACCATCAAAAAAAATAATAAAAATAATACACTGATGACTGAACCATAATCAGCTATACGATGCTACCTGAGATCAATTTTCCAGTTTCCTGTTTCGTGGTTCCTATGAGTAAAGGCACATTAGGATACTGTTTAGCTTGTAAAGCATTTAAAGGATTATCATTCAAGAAAAATGATAAAAATCGATCGTCGTTCTTTCCTTCGATGACTGGACCACTTCCAAGTAAATCAGTCAAAGCGCTAACGAAGCCTCCTTCATTGAGGGAATTTTGCTGCAAATCAACGTTACAAAATTAATTACCTGCCTACTTTATTCGAACTATTCTATAGTTAGATAAGGCAGAGCCCAAATATCAAATCAATCAGAAACAGTTTCAGCCGTTTAGGGCATTTCTGGAGCCTACAGCAAGATTTTTAAATGTTTAAATTTTCGAAAAAATCCACCAAAGGAAAAAGTTGCTAAGTTGAAATTGAAATACCCCAATTTTTAACACGCTGAGTCGACTGGAGATAGTTTCAAGCTGTTCTGGAGCCAACAGTGGTATTTTAAAAACTGTAGATTTTCATGAAGTGCCATAAAAAACTTGGCAACTTCCTAGGGCAAAATTTTGTTGAAATTTCAGCATTTAAAAATTTGCTGGAGGCTTGAGAAATGATCAAAATAGTTCAAATGTTCAAAATCCAGGAGTTTGCATTAGATTTTTTCAACAAAAAAAAAAAGGAACTTTAGTAATCAAAATTTTTAAAAACAAAAGTAACCGAAAAAGTGATAAAACGTGAGCAAAACATTTTAATGTAGGAAAAAACATTTAAAAAAAACAGAACATTACAAGAAATGTTTTGGTTTTCAATTTGAAGTTTATTTGCAACGTTTTGATAAAATAGGTAGACTTTTATGAAATTTTTAGCAAAATGTGAGACTCTTTGGAATTTTTTGAAAGAAAAGTGACAATTTTTTAGCAATGTTGTTAAAAAACGAGATTTTTTGTAAATTTTAGTAAAACTAGCATTTTTATTAATTTTTGGTGAAACGCAATAATACGACAATTTCAGCAAAAAGCATGACTGTTGGACAATTTTTGGAAAAAATTCTGGTTTTTTCCAGTTTTTGTCGAAAAAGCGAAATTTTTGAGAATTTTTGGAAAATAAACGAGACTTTTGAACAATTTTAGGAAAAACGTGAAAATTTTTGCAACAAAAAAAAAACGAAAAACTTTTGTCAATTTTTACAAAAGTGAAAATTTTTGTCAAAAAGTAAGACTTGTAATTTATTATTCTGGAAAAAACTAGGAATTTTTGAGAACTATTGACAAGAAAAAATTTTTTTGCCAGATTTTTGTCGAAAAAGTGAGACTTTTGGATGATAAGTGGAGAAGTGAGACTTGAGACTCTTGTATTAATAATTTTGCTGTAAAAGACGATAATTTTCGTCATAAAACAAAATTTTTACAATTTTGGCAAAAACATAACGCTTCGAAAATTACTGAGAAAAAAATATTTTTCGCATTTTTTGTCGAGAAAACCAGACTTTTCGGAAATTTTTGGTGGAGTGTTTAATATTACCTGAATCGTGCTGTCAGTTTCCAAGATAGCATTAACATCGAGATCTTGTAAACATCTGACAACTTTCAACGAATCTTGGTACTCAGAACATTGAGACATAGTCGCTACAGATTCAAAGGTATTATTAGGCGAATAATTGACAGCGCTTGAAGAAAGCCCAGAACCGCTCATGGCTATGACACCTTTGACGCCATCTAATCGTGAACAATAAAATTAAAATTAAAAAATGAATCAATTAGAAATCAGACAGGTATGTGGCACATTTGCAATAATTGAGACGAATTTACCTGAAGTGAAACTAGATTGAGCAAACAAAGTAGCAACACTGGCACCACTTCCTTGTCCAGCAGGGAATATTTTTTTCGGATCTCCGCCGAAATATTTAATATATCTTTTGGTCCATTCGAATCCGGCTCTGATATCAAACAAGCCAGAATTACCGGATATTACTTGATCATTGGTGCCTAAGAAACCTAGAAGGAAAAAAAACGTAAATAGATATGGGTTACTCATAAAAATAATATTTTGCTAAAATTAAAAACAAAATAAATTTATTAAAATATTGAAAATAATGCAACGAAGAATGCCTATTTGTATGCCTGATATGATTTATCATCACTATATTAGCGTTTTATTTTATCAACAAAATTATCAAGGTGAACTAGTATGCTCATCTTTTACGTAGAATTTCAATTGCTAATGAAATTCTCGCCAGAAATAAAACAAGCGTCAGCATCATTCGTACCTATATCTATAATCCATCTTCACCCCACCAAACTATCACACTGTTACATTGCATAATAATAAAAATGAAATGTGAAATGCTTATCAACTGAAAAATAAATTCTATGCACGTAAGAAACTATTCAATCAATTTTTTTTTTGTTGAACAGAGCAACGCCCAAAATTGCTGAATAATTTGCATTATGCAGACAACGTCAACAAATACCTGTCTGATGAGAATTAAAATTAAGTCATTTTTCGTAGAAAATTTGGCATAAATAAAAATTGAAAAACGAGCAAAAACTTATAATTTTTAGAATCTGTAGCAGATTTTTTTTTTTGAATAAAATAACTACGAAGTAAACTAACGAGCTGTGGTACCTTAATCGTACATCAGAGATGAATTTCAACTTACCCAACGTCCCCAACCTATAATTAATGGTAACAACGATCACATTTTTGGCCACCAAAGCCGCAGCTGCGTATTGATTGCCAGATCCAGATTTAAACCCTCCTCCGTGTATCCAGAAGAACACAGGTAAACCAGTAGCTTTAACCTGGAAAACGCATCACAACAGCTTAATTACTCCATTGTTCTCGATCCAAGAACACTATTAGGGGTTCCAAGAATAGACCACTTACACTAGGCGTATAAACATTCAAGAACAGACAATCTTCATCCCCAACAGTGCTCGAATATTGTCTTTGTAAACAAGGACTACCGTACTTCGTAGCGTCAATTTCGCCATTCATATATTTCAACACAGGTCTCTGAAATAATTCACAAAATAAATAATTACACAACCCTTTTCAAAAAAAAAAAAAAAAAAATACACCCTCCAAGGTGTCAAAACTTACCGCAAATCTACCCCTTTTAACAGGAGGTTCGGCATACCTAATACCTCTGAATGAAACCTGCCCATTGCGTTCTTTAACTCCGGTAACTTTGGATTTTCTGAATTCTTCATTCACAACCACCACGTAATCTAATCCATCGGCTGAAAAATTGGTAGATTCGGTTTCGTCGATCAAAGAAGGTCCATCGGATTCCGAATCGTCGGGTAGATTGACATCTTCTAAATTCAAAGCTTGCGGTATAGCGGCCTTTTCACCGCCTACGATACGTTTAACTCGATGATTAGCGCTGGCACACGACACAAGACACAATAAAATTATAAATTTCATTTCGATTTAAAATACTAAAAAAAAAAGAAGGCTTCACGTTCGCGATTCGGTCGTGTTCATCGTCAACTATGTAATCGTTGAATATAACGACTAAATTCACACATTCGATAGCTCATTAATAAGCGGCAATGTTTTACAAAAAATTTTATGTAATACTGGTTTTTCAAGTTTGCAACTATAATCTACACAGCAGTGCACAGGCATACACAAGAACGAGCATGTGTTTCCAAAACAACATTTTCGCGACGAATGAGTAAATCATAGAAAACTTGCGGGCCAGTTGGAATGTATACTTAATCCTCGTACAGTCTCCCAGCTTCTCTACCTGCGAATTTTTAATTGTCCGACGTATTAACGCGTTTTTTTTCGACAACGTATCAACCTGTTTTAATTCTTCTCTCGTTACCTACTACTACTACGTCAATACACACGTACGACAAAGGTTGGCATTGAATATGCGAACTGCATTATTTAGGAAACACTTCTTTAGTAGCCAGATTTAAAAACTTAATGTCCTTCTTGATAATATAATATCGATGCTGATCGAAAGTGAAATCAAGACTCGACGAATGAATCATAATTTTTTCTAAAACCTATATTACTTAGTCGATGAAAATAAATACGAATTGAAACAATAGCGAGACTTGAAATAGATTTGGCGTTTGTATGTGAGAAGATAATCATCTCCAGTCGAGATTTTATAATAATTTATACAAGGTCGCGGGAATTACCGGAATAATTGTTTGGCTTGTTAGTATACAACGTAAGTAGGTACTTGTATTAATTAATAACTCGACGGACGTATTTTTGGCTGAATTCACGTTAGAATTACGTTGATGAAATGTATTTTTCATCATTACCAGTCCAGATTCTAAAAAAAAAACACAACGTGAATTCTGGACATAATAAAAACAACTAAGTAATTTTCTACTCCTCAAAAATGAAAATAGATAATATGTTTTCACTCACTCAAACGACGAGATCCGAAACCGTACGAAGATACTTGGAAAAATAAAAATACATAACTGTGAACCAGTTGTTTTATTGTTTAAAAACATAAAAAATTGGATCAACTTAATCGTCGCCCTTTTTGGTATCTGTTTCACCACCACGTATTCTACCGGGTCTTCTAGCAGCAAAAAGATCGACCTGGAGAAACACAAAAAATAATTAGAAAATAAGATTCTTGAACAAGTAAACTTTGTTTCGTTGAACAGAAAATGAATGATTACTTTTCTACCAGTTAGAGTGCCTCTTTTGACAGCAGACACTGTTTGTGAGAATGCTCGACTGGGTTCATAGTAACATTGCGAACTTCAGGCCAGCTATTACGTTTAGCTTTGTATTTATACTCTAATAAGCATGTCCAGCTTTTAAAATAGGTATGTCGATACGACCACCGCCAGCTACGATACCTGTAAGACAAACTCAAACTCTTTAGAACGAATCCTAATTGCAAATAAACCAACGGTAATGGATTACGTTGGAACAGGGGATGGATACTTACCGACCATAGCAAGATTATTCGAAGGAATAACTTTTTCTTACAATAGCTTCGGAAGGTAATTTTACTCTGGTACGTTTGGAATCTGGATTATGAGCGATGACGATAGCATAGTTACCAGAAGCTCTGGCTAAACTCCCTCATTACAGTCGCCGGTTTTTTCCTTCTAGATTACAGATAATGGAACCTTCGAGCCATCGTAGCAACGATTTGAAGGGTAGCTGAAAAAAACGTTCGCACAATTGAATTATAAGATGACTTAATACCGAAATTCGATATTCGAAGGAGCGAAGAAATTACTTTTCTGTCCAAGTATTTAGACCGGTGTACATTCCCTCAGGAGCGATGAATAATATTCTTTATGAGTCTTGTAACGGTAGGGATCTTTGAAATGCACAGTAGCCAAAGGTGTACGTTCACCAGGGTCGTGGAGAATATCCTAAAACACGTGAAATCTATCATTATATTGGTGGATCACACATGCCTCTGTACAACACTGAATTCTGAAATGTACTCGAGAAAGCCTCAGTGAAGTTTTGGCATCAATACATGATCATAATCAGGTTTCAAATGTCTTAAGCATCATCGGCAACGTTTCAAATGTATGAAAATTGAAGATTAATTTACCTTAAAGACTCCTTTGATATATATATCCATGTTTGAGGGTGTAGTAATCCACCAAAGTTCTCAAAACTCAACCCAAAATTCCACGAAAAGTTAGAAAAGTACGAACTTTTTATTCGAAAAACGAAAGAACGAAATTGCCCACGTGTTTCTTATCACCTGTTATCACCAATTCATTTATTGAACGACGCGGTTTTCGCAAGATTTTTCAAATAATTTTTCATTTTTCGACAAGATTTTGAGTTATTCTGTAGTTATTCTAGTAAAATTTCGCCCTAAAAATTGGAAATGCAATTCTTAAAGTACAAGCTTACGATTTGAATTAGTTAAATACTGCTAAGTTGATGTTGTGAAGTTTTTTTCAAATTGAAAATGATCAAATCGTTGAACTGTTTAGTATCCAAACAAGGATTTAATGCCCGATTAAATTCGGCGGTAGCTTTTTGGCTGGAGATCAATCGTACTGATGTAAGTATCCATCCATTCCATCAAATTGACCCACATCAACTCGAACACTTTGAATTTAAAGTATCAATTTCTTTTGTAGACTTTTAATTTCGTCAATAGCCAATGGGTTATATCATCATCGAGTAAAACATTCAAAACATTGAATCCAGATACCGGAGAAGTTGTCTCTGAAATTCAAGATGGAAACGAGGTACCATTATACATTCTTCATTGTTGAAATAATCATTTTTAACCTCGTGTCTGTAAGGTTTGTCAGATAAATCAACTATTATTGCTTTCAGACCCACGTAGATAAAGCTGTAATGGCGACTAAGAAAGCTTTCAAACTGGACAGCCCATGGAGAAGTATTAATCCATCCAAACCGAGAGTTTTGCTCAACAAATTGGCTGATTTTATGAAAAGAGATACCGTTCATTTAACCGTAAGCTTTGCACATGAAACACGACGTGTTTAATTTTTTTCTTTGACGGATATTACTAATATGGTTCTTATTTCGACAGAGTTTGAAAACCTCCGATTATAGTAAGCGATACACTGCTTCTTATAGTGTGGATGTAGCCTCATCTGTTCAAAAAGGTCAGTACTATGCTTGCTGGGCTGATAAAACTCACTTGGAAATAATAATATTGATACGTTATTCAGGTAACCTTATTGCATTCAAGCGAGCCCATCGAATTCCTCATGGATTGATATCAAAGCTGCAAATCAGAACAAATCGCAACTTCTCAACTGTAAGCTTTTTTAAATGTGTAAATTGTAATGCTCACAAAATTTCGTACCTACTTTATATGTAGGTACTTGTAATTCTCTTTAATTTCTTTTTTTTAAGGTTTCTGTAAACGGTAGTTCAAACAATATTATAAAAAGTACAATAAATGATCCTGATGAAAGTTTGGACGATCTCATTAAAAATACAAGACTACTTGATGATTGGGAAGATTATACTTTTACTACATCGTCGAGGGAATGGGTAAGATTCACTAATTGTTTATTTGATTTATTAATTAAATCGGTTTTGGGTTTCTTCAGAATTCTATTGTTTTATTTTTATGTATAATTATATGTTTGAATGTTATATGTACGTTTTGGTCGTTATCAGCATGTAACTGTTGAGTGTCGTGTCACACATTGATTTGAACGGGACCGTGTGATTTTTGGAAAGAGCATAGTCTAAAACCCTCAAAAGCAAAAATTTTCAGCTGCCCAAGTTCATTTTTCGATTTTTGGCGAACGTTTGAGAATTCAAAATTGACTGTTTTTGGCGATTTACCTATGCTTTTTTTTAAAAAAAAAGTACGTACTTGATCAGTAAAAATGGTCAAAATAAGTCCCAAAACTAATATTAATTACCCAAAACCAAATTTCACCATTTCCAGCTATTCTGGAGCCTCCAGCGCGATTTTCAATTTCTCCAGATCCAGAATTTTGAATTTGCTCCAGAAGGCGTGAATATGAAGTTGGGCAGCTGAAAAACGAGTTGTGTATTACACTCCACCTGTTTAACAAATTTATTCACATTTGAGTCGGTTTTGGGAAGGACACCTCAGGAGTGGTTTTTGACCAGTTTTTTTTTTCAAATAAAAAATCAAAAACAATCAAAAGTTTTCCGTTTGCGAGGAAATTTTCGAAATTTGCGAGGAAATTTTCGAAATTTGCGCGAATCGCTGTATTTCGTCCACAACAAACCCCACGAGGGTGAATCTCGCCATTTCCTGTCATTTCGGAGCCTCCAGAACCATTTTTCAATTTCTCCAGAATTTTGAATTTGCTCCAGACGGCGTTAATATAATGTTGGGCAGCTAAAAATCGAGTTGTGTGTTATACTCGACCTGTTTAACGAATTTATCCACATTTGAGGCGATTCTGGAGGGGACACCTCAAGAGTGGTTTTTTGGCCAGCTTCTTTTCTAAATAAAAATATCCAAAAATCAAAAATTTCCTGTTTGCGAGAAAATTTTCGAAATTTGTGCGAATCGCTGTATTTCGTCCACACCAAACCCCACGAGGGCGAATCTCGCCATTTCCAGCCATTCCGGAGCCTCCAGCGCAATTTTTCAATTTCTCCAGCATTTTTAATTTGCTCCAGAAGGCTATTAATATGATGTTTGGCAGCTAAAAATCGAGTTGTGTGTTATACTCGACCTGTTTAACAAGTTTATCCACATTTGAGTCGGTTTTGGGAGGGGCACCTGAAGAGTGGTTTTTTGACCAGCTTTTTTCATACTTAATAAAAATATCCAAAAATCAAAAATTTCTCGTTTGCGAGAAAATTATCGAAAAATGCGCGGATTGCTGTATTTCGTCATTAATCAAGCCCGCGAGGGTTAATTTCCCCATTTCCAGCCTTTCTGGAGACTGGAGCCCCTGGAGAAATTGAAAAATCGCGCTGGAGGCTCCAGAACTGCTGGAAATGGCGACATTCGACCTCGTGGGGTTAGTTTATGACAAAATACAGCGATTCGCGCAAATTTCAAAAATTTTCTCGCAAATGGGAAATTTTTGATTTTTTTGGATTTTTTATTTGAAAAAAACTGGTCAAAAAACCACTCTTGAGGTGTCTTCTCCAGAATCGGCTCCAATGTGAATAAATTCGTTAAACAGGTCGAGTATAACACACAACTCGATTATTAGCTGCCAAACATCATTTTAACGCCTTCTGCTGGAGTAAATTAAAAATGCTGGAGAAATTATAAAATGGTTCTGGAGGCTCCGGAATGGCTGGAAATGGCGATATTCGCCCTAGTGGGGTTTGTTGTGGACAAAATACAGCGATTCGCGCAAATTTCAAAAAATTTTCTCGCAAACGGGAAACTTTTGATTTTTTTTGATTTTTTATTTGAAAAAAACTGGTCAAAAAACCACTCTTGAGGTGTCTTCTCCAGAATCGGCTGAAATGAGGATAAATTCGTTAAACCGGTCGAGTATGACACACAACTCGAGTTTCAGCTGCCCAACTTCATATTCACGTCTTCTGGAGCAAATTTAATTTAAATTTCTGGAGAAATTGAAAAATTGCGCTGGAGGCTCCAGAATGGCTGGAAATGGCGAAATTTGGATTTGGGGGGTTAATATCAGTTTTAGGACTTATTTTGAACATTTTTATTGATGAAGTACCTACGTACTTTTTTTTAAAAAAAGCATAAATCACCAAAATAGTCAATTTTGGATTTTCAAAAATTCGCCAAAAATCGATAAATGAAATTGGGCAGCTGAAAATTTGGTTTTTAGGGGTTTTAGAACATGCTCTTTCCAAAAATTGCGGTCCCGTTCAAATCGGAGGCGGACACCTCAAGAGGTTCCCTTGTGAGGGTTAGAAAGTTAACGAGATAGCTATTAGTCCGGCATATGACAATAGGAGTAATTGCACCCCCCCCCCGCCGATCCTCCGGGACAACTTTTTTCTTAAAGGGGACATCCTAAGGAACATTTTAATGCAAAGTTGCCAAAAAAAAAGCTGGCCTTATTTACAAAATGGCGGCCATTTTGATTGACAGGTCAGCCGAAATCGCGGATTTTGCGTTTTAACATAGGACTTGCACCAACTTTTTCAAACTTTACAAAGGTAGATCGAAAGATCATGCAAAAATTTATCACCTGTCCAAATTTCAAGTGCTAAAGTGCGTTTTTCGATTTTTGGTGAATTTTTGAAAATCGAATTTAGGCCAAAAATGAGGGAAAAAATCAAAATTTTACCAAATTGACCAAGAAAGCTGAAATTTGGGATATACCCTATTTTCGACATGCCAAATCGATTGGAAACGGTTTCAACCCGTTTTGAGCAGTTCTGGAGCCTCCAGCAGATTTTTGAAACTCGAAATTCCCACAAAATTCCATCAAATTGGAGTTGTAAAGCTAAAATTCATTCTAAAAACTAATTTCAATACGCTACGAAGTACTGCAGGTAAATTTCAAGTCGTTTTGGAGGCTCCAGCGACTTTTTGAAAATTCCTGAAGCCTCTAGCAGATTTTTGAAACTTTAAATTTTCACAAAATTTCATCGAATAGAGATAAAAAGCTGACATTTACTCTACACTCCAATTTTAACACCCTCTGAAAACGACTTCTGGTGGATTTCAAGTCATTTTAGAGCCTTCAACGACTTTTTTGAGAATTACTGGAGCCTCCAGTAGATTTTTGAAACTTGAAATTTCCCCAAAATGTTATCAAACCAAGATGGAGAGTCAAAATTCATTCTGCACACTAATTTCAATACGCTACGAAATTGACTGCTGGTGAATTTCAAGTCTTTTTGGAGCCTCCAGCAACTTTTTGAAAGGTTGTAAGACGTTTTTTTGGAAAATTGAAATTTCCTAAAAGTAGCTGGAAGCTTCAAAACCATTTGAAACCACCATGTAGTCTGCGAAGTAAATTTCAGCTTGCAAACTCCATTTGATAAATTAATGTTGGGGAAATTTCAAGTTCCAAAAATCTGCTAGAGGCTCCAGTAATTTTCAAAAAAAGTCGCTGGTGGCCCTAAAATTACTTGAACCCACCTAAAGTCGTCTTCCGAGGGTGTTAAAATTGGAGTGTAGAGTAAATTTCAGCTTTCCATCTCCATTTGATGAAATTTTGTGAAAATTTAAAAGATTCAAAAATCTGATGGAGGTTTCAGGAATTTTCAAAAAGTCGCTGGAGCCTCCAAAACGACTTGAAATTCACCTGCAGTACTTCGTAGCGTATTGAAATTTAGTTTTTAGAATGAATTTTAGCTTTACAACTCCAATTTGATGGAATTTTGTGTTTTGTGGGAATTTCGAGTTTCAAAAATCTGCTGGAGGCTCCAGAACTGCTCAAAACGGGTTGAAACCGTTTCCAATCGATTTGGCATGTCGAAAATAGGGTATATCCCAAATTTCAGCTTTCTTGGTCAATTTGGTAAAATTTTGATTTTTTCCTTCATTTTTGGCCTAAATTCGATTTTCAAAAATTCACCAAAAATCGAAAAACGCACTTTAGCACTTGAAATTTGGACAGGTGATAAATTTTTGCATGATCTTTCGATCTACCTTTGTAAAGTTTGAAAAAGTTGGTGCAAGTCCTATGTTAAAACGCAAAATCCGCGATTTCGGCTGACCTGTCAATCAAAATGGCCGCCATTTTGTAAGTAAGGCCAACTTTTTTTTTGGCAACTTTGCATTAAAATGTTGCTTTGGATGTCCCCTTTAAGAAAAATGTTGTCTCGGAGGATCGGCGGGGGGGGGGGGTGCAATTACTCCTATTGTCATATGCCGGACTGTATAGTGGGTAACTGGGTATAATAAAGTTTCATGTGTTCTATTGCATGACTTGGAATTATTCATTTTCATCTATCTATAAAACTAAACCCTCTCCTCAATTAAAAACGATTTGAGTATTATTGATACATTGTAATTTTTCAGTGGCTCGAATTATTCAGCGATCCGATTCAACGACTCGAAACTGAAAATGATTCATCGAAACGGCTGGAACTCTGCGCCAGGGCGTTGGGTAAAATCGAATGTATGCTCTACACGCTCCCATACTCTCGTGATGAGGCAGATCAAAAGCTCAGAAAATCTGTGCAAGCTGAACACGAATGGGTGAGTGTTTTCAAGGTCATAATTAATTCGAATTTTCGAGTTTTTTTTTTTTTGAATAATCTCTATCATTTGTCGACTTTTTATAGAAAATCGCAATAAATACGCAATATTTTGTAAGATGCTGCGCGGCTATGGAGAAGTTTGAATTACAAAATGGCGAGTCAGCAGTCATAGATTATGAATCCTTACCCAAAAACCGAGCTTGGACTGAAAAAAGTGTGCTTATTCGCGCCTTGCACTATAAATGGATATTTGCAAATAAATCAGACAAATGGGACTATCGAGTCAAAACTTTGTTGAAAAAGGTGAAAAATTCGAAAAAATTCGATAGTGTAGCGGAATTCTGCCGGTGTATTGCAGTGGCGTATCAGGATCTTTCCAGAACCGTCCGAGAATTGACGCTAACCCCATGTTTGAAGGATCCTAAGTACAGCTGTATAGTAACCACACCTAAAGCAAAAGAGGCAGTGAGCATTTTCATGTCCATGTTTGTATTCAACGATTATATTGGTGCAAGAAAAAACCCGATCAAGGAAAAAAATGATCCTGGGAAAAGTATAATTGGCGATCCCGAGAAAAACTTTATTTTTACTACGTCAGTCGAAGATGTAAGATTTATTTATTATTTATTTGATTTATTAATTAAATCGGTTTTGGGTTTCTTCGAAATTCTATTGTGTTCTTTATGTGTGTTTGAATGTTGCATGTTTGTATACAGGGTGTTTCGATATAGGTATATAATCGTCTGCCAAAATTCAAATGTACTGCAGATAATACTTGAGTACCTATGATGAACTTAAAACTGTATGTTAATAGTCCAGGAAAATTAGATGAAAAAAAAGGGTCATTGGGAAAAGTGAGGTAGAAAGCTGAATTTTGGTATAAGGTCCATTTTTTTGTGCTGAACACGAATCCGATGAGTCCTCGGTTGTCCCTGGCGAGCGTTCTCCCCTATTGTGGATCTAAGCCCTCCAAAACCAGTTTTTTGCAATTTTCTCCCCCGCATTGCATTTTAGCGAAAAATGAGGTTAGATACAAGAATCTACATCAAATTTCCGATCTAATGATATATCAACTTCACTTCTACCCCCAAGGGGGGGGGGGTGGAGCAGGAACCATTCAAATGTGAGGGGTTTTCTAAAAAACATAAAATGGATATCGGCGCATAGGAGGGATGAAATGGGCCACGAGAGCGTTCGGGTTGATATCAGTATTGAAAGTGGGTACCATCGAGAAACTACCCCGTGAAAAATTTCAGATCCACACCACCTCCCCTTTTTGCGGAACCCAACCCCCCTTTTTTGAAATTTCAGTAACACTTTTCTCAGCCCCATTTCAACCGATTTTGAAAATTTTTCTGGAAGTTATGTATATCCTTAGTAGGTATCCCCACAAAAATTTTCAACCCCCTCCCCTCATATTTACCCCTTAAAATGGTTTTTTTTCATTTTTTTATGCCTATTAACAATCAAGATTGCGAGGTACAATTTTGTAAACACGTTTTGGGATGTATTTTTGGCCCCCAAACATCATATACTATATTAGAAATTTTTGCTTTGGTGCGCCGTGGTGAAAACTTGGAATAATGTATCGTAGGGAGGTGGGGGGTGAAATGGGAATTTTGAAAAAAATAACTATCAATGAGTAGGGTATCGTTTTCATATGATTTGATACCGCTGAGCACGAATATGACCTCAGATTTTCTGCTACACTCACCTACCACTCTCCAGAGCCCCTCAGCCCCCCTCAATTTTCACGCTTTTCGAAATATAGTTATTTTGATGACATTGGTGTCGTTTTCATCTGATTCGATACGGCTGAGCACGAATATGACCTCAGATTTTCTGCTACAGTCACCTAGTCCTCTGCAGACCCCCTCAGCCCCCCTTATTTTTCACGATTTTCGAAATAAAGTTATTTTGATGATGTTGGTTTCATTGCTATGGGAAAATTACATACTTCATTGTTATTATACATACAATTTCTCGTAGAATAAGCTACAGCACATGGCTCCCCCTCGAGGAGGGTGGACCCTTGAATTTTTTTCCACCCAGAAAACGCAACAAATCTGTACGTGTACTGCACTGTATAGGTATGCGGAGCATATGTGGCATAATAATTATTCATGATAGCTGTAACTTTATTACTTATGTATGAGTATGTATTTTATAATTTAATGACTACCTACATAAAAAATCACATTTTCTGCGTGGAAAAAAATTCAAGGGGTCCACCCCCCTCGAGGGGGAGCCATGTGCTGTAGCTTACTCTACGAGAAATTGTATGTATAATAACAATGAAGTTATGTAATTTTCCCATAGCAATGAAACCAACATCATCAAAATAACTTTATTTCGAAAATTCGTGAAAATTGAGGGTGGCTGAGGGGCTCTGGAGAGGGGTAGGTGAGTGTAGCAGAAAATCTGAGGTCATATTCGTGCTCAGCGGTATCAAATCATATGAAAACGATACCCTACTCATTGATAGTTATTTTTTTCAAAATTCCCATTTCACCCCCCACCCCCCTACGATACATTATTCCAAGTTTTCACCACGGCGCACCAAAGCAAAAATTTCAAATATAGTATAATGATGTTTGGGGGCCAAAAATACATCCAAAAAACGTGTTTACAAAATTTGTTCCTCGCAATCTTGATTGTTAATAGGCATAAAAAAATGAAAAAACGCCATTTTGAGGGGTAAATATGAGGGGAGGGGGTTGAAAATTTTTGTGGGGATACCTACTAAGGATATACATAACTTCCAGAAAAATTTTCAAAATCGGTTGAAATGGGGCTGAGAAAAGTGTTACTGAAATTTTAAAAAAGGGGGGCTGGGTTCCGCAAAAAAGGGGAGGTGGTGTGGATCTGAAATTTTTCACGGGGTAGTTTCTCGATGGTACCCACTTTCAATACTGATATCAACCCGAACGCTCTCGTGGCCCATTTCATCCCTCCTATGCGCCGATATCCATTTTATGTTTTTTAGAAAACCCCTCACATTTGAATGGTTCCTGCTCCACCCCCCCCCCCCTTGGGGGTAGAAGTGAAGTTGATATATCATTAGATCGGAAATTTGACGTAGATTCTTGTATCTAACCTCATTTTTCGCTAAAATGCAATGCGGGGGAGAAAATTGCAAAAAACTGGTTTTGGAGGGCTTAGATCCACAATAGGGGAGAACGCTCGCCAGGGACAACCGAGGACTCATCGGATTCGTGTTCAGCACAAAAAAATGGACCTTATACCAAAATTCAGCTTTCTACCTCACTTTTCCCAATGGAATGCTATTTTAACTGGACTATTATCTACAGTTGAATTTTGAGTATGCTGGGGGTAGCCATGGGGGTACTGGGGTAGTGAGGGTAGGAAATTAGGTAATAAGATACTGGATAACTGGGGTACCTTTTCTTTTCTGTTTTATCGCATGACTTTGAATTATTTGTTTTCATCTGTCTGTAAAACTAACCCCCTCCTCAATTAAAAACTATTCGAGTGTTATTAAAATATTGTAATTTTTCAGACGCACAAAATTTTCAAAGATTTGATCCAACCACTCGAAACTGAAAATGATCCATCAAAACGATCGGAACTCTGCGCCAATTTGTTGGATAAAGTCAAAATGTTGGTCTACGCAGATCAATACTATCGTAAAAAGACAGAACGAGAGATCAGAAACACTGTGCGAGTTGAACATGAATTGGTGAGTGTTCCCAAGGACCAAGGTCATAATTATTAATTAAATCTGAATTTTTGAGCTTTTTTTAATGATCTATATCAATTGTCGACTTTTTATAGGAAGCTATAGAAAATACACTATTTTTCGTAAGATGGCGTGCAGCTATTGAGACGTTTGAATCAGACTACAGCAGTTCAGCAGTCATCGATTGTGAATCTTTCCCTGAAGACCTTCCTTTCATCGAAGAAAATGTGCTCATTCGCACCTTGCAGTATGAATGGATATTTGCAAATCGATCCGAGGAGTGTAAAGTTAAAACTTTGCTGGAATTGGTGAATGATTCGAAAGAATTCGATAGTTTGTCGGAGTTCTGCAAGTGTATTGCAGTGGTGCATATGAATCTTTCCAGAACCATCCAAATATTGGCGCTAATGCCAATATTGAAAGATGCTGAGTACAGATGTGTAACAACCAACCCTAAAGCAAGTAAGGCACTGAGCATTTTCATGTCCGCATTTCAAGTCAACGATTCGGTTGCTGTAAACAAAGTATCCGACCAAGAGAAATTGATTACTCAAAAACTGATTTATGCACCAATGTACTGGTGGTCCTCCTGGTAGGTAGTAGGTACTGGAAAAAAAAACTAATTTTGATTCTGATAAGTTTTTCATCCCAAAATCGAAACAATGCTCGAATGCTCTGTACATAGGAAAAGGGTGGCGTTCAAAATCTTTAAAAAAATGTAATACCTACCTACTTAACTTGCAGGTGTTTGTTAAAGATTGAAAAACTTTTTTAAAATATTCAAAAAGTTGAGATTTTACTTCTCAGCATTCGTTCATTTTTTCATACTGCTCACTTTATGTAAAATTATGTTTGGATACTTGAATAATTGAATTGTTACGTTACGAATTACTATCCAGGGATCAGGCCCGACCCAGGACCAGGACCCGAAACCCGAAAAAGCCCTGATTATTTCCTTGAAGCGCGGATGTCCAACCCCCAAAACCTTAAAAACTGTAACTTACAAAGCCCTGGACCAAAGCCCGAAACCTTTTCTTCTAAAAACCAAGCCCTGAACGTGAGCCCCAAAACCCGAACTGTGATCAGGGCTTTTTGGGGCTTTTCGAGGCTCGTATAAATTTTGTAAATTACTATTGTAATCGCTGTTCTGTGCATCTCAAAAATCAAAAAAGGTGATAATCAAAAAAAAAATTAAAACTTCGTAGTCGGGGAGCCTGAATAAGAATCTATTGCACCCTCTCACCCCGTCGACCCTCCCAGACAACTTTTTTCTTAAAGGGACGAGTCCTAAGGAATATTTCTAGCCCTTGTTAATTTAAAAAAAAGTGGCCTTACTTACAAAATGGCGGCCATTTTGATAGGCAGGTAAGCCGAAATCGCAGATTTTGCGTTCCAACATGGGTCTTGCACGAAATTTTTTAACCGTACAAAGCTAGATCGAAAGATCAGGCAAAAATTCATCACTTGTAAAAATTTCAAGAGCTAAAGAGCCTTTTTCGATTTTTGGTGAATTTTTGAACATCAAGTTTGGGCCAAAAATGTGGGAAAAAATCAAAATTTTACCAAATTGACCAAGAAAGCTGAAATTTGGGATATACCCTGTTTTCGACATGCCGAATCGATTGGACACTGTTTCAACCCGTTTTGAGCAGTTCTGGAGCCTCCAGCAGATTTTTGAAACTCGAAATTCCCTCAAAATTTCATCAGATGGAGATGTAAAGCCGAAATTCATTCCGCAAACTAATTTCAATACACTACGAAGTTAACTGCAGGCGAATTTCGAGTCATTTTGGAGCCTCCAGCAACTTTTTGAAAGGTTGTATGGCGTTTTTTAGAAAATTGAAATTTCCAGAAAGTTGCTGGAAGCTTCAAAACCATTTGAAACCACCATACAGTTGAAATTAGTGCGCGAGTAAATTTCAGCTTGCCAACTCCATTTGATAAAATATTGTGGGAATTTCAAGTTTCAAAAATCTGGTGGAGACTCCAGTAATTTTCAAAAGGCCGCTGGAGGCTCCAAAATGACTTGAACCCACTTGAAATCGTCTTCAGAGGGTGTTAAAATTGGAGTGCAGAGTAAATTTCGGGTTTCCATCTCCGTTTGATGAAATTTTTTTTGGGAAATTTCAAGTTTCAAAAATCTACTGGAGGCTCCAGTCATTTTCAAAATGTCGCTGTAGGCTCCAAAACTACTTAAAATCCACCTGTAGTTGACTACATAGCATATTGAAATTAGTTTGCGGAATGAATTTCGGCTTTCCATCTCCATTTGATGAAATTTTGAGGGAATTTCTAGTTTCAAAAATCTGCTGGAGGCTCTAGAACTGCTCAAAACGGTTTGAAACAGTTTCCAATCGATTCGGCATGTCGAAAATAGGGTATATCCCAAATTTCAGCTTTCTTGGTCAATTTGGTAAAATTTTGATTTTTTCCCTCAGTTTTGGCCTAAATTACATTTTCAAAAATTCGCCAAAAATCGAAAAAGGCACTTCGGCTCTTAAAATTTTGACAAGTGATGAATGTTTGCCTGATCTTTCGATCCAACTTTGTACGGTTCAAAAATTTTGTGCAAATTCTATGTTGGGATGTAAAATCTGCGATTTCAGCTGACCTGTCAATCAAAACCACTTTTTTTTTAGGACAAGGGCTAGAAATGTTCCTTAGGACTCTCCCTTTTAAAAAAAAGTTGTCCTGGAGGATCGACGGGGGGTGCAATAGATCCTTATGCGGGCTCCCCGACTATCGGCAAAAGGTTTAATATTTCGAGGGGTTTTTGGTACATTATTATTTATATTCTGTAGGTAGTTCATTGTTCTTTGAAAAATGATACTTGAAAAAATTTGAACCATCAATAAAAAATTTCAAAAAATGTTAATTCTGATTTTTTTTAAAAAACTGGTCCATTCGAATAATTTTAAATAAAGCTTCGAAATTTGCTCTTAAAATGTTTTTTTTTTTGATTTTTTTTTCAACAGAAAATCAAATAAGATTTTACTTTATTCTTCATTAAAATTGCAATTTCAAGCCCTGGACACTGAGCCCTAAAACCCAAACTCAAAGTTTCCTGGGCCCCAAGCTCCAATCCAAGCCCTAAACCTAATAAATTTTTGATTGGAAGCCCAATCCCCGAAGCCCGGAACCCGAAAAAAAAATCGTTCGTGGCCTCATCCCTAATCCCTATAACTATATGATGTTTCTCTCTAGTTCCTACTTCCTTTCTTCGTTTTATAGACGAATAATTGTGTTCATTAGATTTTCGTAAACGTTTCTGCATTCTTCGCGATCTCTATTTAAGATGTAATTCTTGGCATTCGTTACAATAGAATACATGGAAAATGTTTTCAAGTTGTCTAACTTCATTCTCAACAGTGTCAGTGTGCGACTGTGCGTTTATTAGTTGTTCATTGTTCATGAATTCATGATCTAAATTTCGGTGAGTACCAACTACTTCTGTTTCGGAGTCTGGCAACTGGCAACAAGGAAATGTACCTGAAACTAACTAATTGCCAACGAGAGAGGTAACAGAACGACAACGACTCCAAGTTGTAGTTTGTCGAGTTTACCAATAAATCCCAAAGGCTGACCAAAGTTTAGAACTTAACAAGACAAGCCCACCGTGAAATTTTTATCTGCTGAAGAAGCTGATGTTTCAGCCCCGCAGCCCTGCTGCGTTTTTTATTTTCTCAAAAGCAAAGCAATTTTTTCAAAAAATATTGTGGAGAAAAAATCGAAAAATCGCGACAAGATGATCGGGACACCAAATGAGCCATTGGGGCGTTGTGTCCGCTCACCTCGGCTTCGCCTCGGTTGCGCGGGTCGCTTTGTTGTTCATACTATGTCCGTTTACTTCCCTCGGCCTTCGGCCTCGGTGAGTACAATTTTTTTATAAACAACCGCAGTGCTTCATACACGGTAATGTCTAGCCTCCGTCTGAACTTACCAAGGGGAGTAATGCTCATCGAATGAAATGTAAATTTTAAACGGCTCGGCTTCGCCTCGCCTAATTCGGCATACAATTGGAAAAATAATATTAATAAATTTATTCATTGTTTGAAAGCAAAAAAAATAATTTCATTACTTTGTCTGTAAAAATTCAACTCGTAAAAACAAAAATCGCGAAAAAAAATTTTGAAAAAATTCCTGCCGCACGTGGGAATCGAACCAGAGACCTCTTGCACAGCGATCCATTACCATAGCCAGCCGCCACGGAGGCAGCTTGCCGGTTAGCGTTTTTTAACCGTTTACAAGTTGTGAAACATGGACGAAAACTACCCCCCCACGCACGCGTACGTATACGCGTACCTGAGCGTATTCACATTGGCGGCTCATTTGGTGTCCCGATCGCCTTCAAAATCGCGGAGCGCGGACATTTCAAACAAACTCGTAAAAAATGTATTTTCAAGTAATTACGGTAATTTACGTCATACAATTTTTCAACCATTTTTCAATAATTTCAGTTTTTTTAAAGGTTTTTTTAATCAAAATTCCAGATTTTTGAAGAAACTCTTGTCGAAAAGTACAGAAATATTGAAAAAGTTACCCAATTTCTGCTCAAAAACTTCTCTAAAAGCTCAAATTTTCAAAAAACTTCGATTTTATTCATTTTGTACAAATAGGATTATATTTCACAGATTTTCATGCCTCCGTCTGGATAACGCCTCGACTTTGGTAGAAATTTCTTGAATATTCCATGACCTACTTTTGTTGGTAAATATACCGTTGTAAACACGATTCTAGAACTGATTAGAAAGCTCTAGCTTATCTCGAAAAGTCTGGAAAAATGGCAAGAAAGTATATATACTCAGAAATGTCGCCTCTATGCTATAGTTCAATTGAAACAAGTGCAAGTGCAAGTTCGAAAGCGATACACAAAGCTCTAAAACGATTCATAAGCGTAATCAAATAAGTGAAGTGCGTTCTTTTACTGTGCTCTGAAGTTATATTTCGCGATTTTTTATCCGTACGTGTTTTTTATTCGTGTTAATTGTGTATAAATCGATCTGAAAAAAAAAAAAAATGGTTGTGAAAGGAAAAGCCATCGGTATTGACTTGGGTACCACGTACTCGTGCGTCGGAGTCTGGCAACAAGGAAAAGTAGAAATCATCGCCAACGATCAGGGTAACAGAACAACTCCAAGTTATGTTGCGTTTACCGAATCCGAACGGCTGATTGGAGATGCGGCCAAGAACCAGGTAGCTCTAAACCCGAAGAACACCGTGTTTGATGCTAAACGATTAATTGGCCGACGATTCGACGATCCTAAAATCCAACAAGACATGAAACACTGGCCATTCACCGTCATCAACGACTGCACTAAACCGAAGATCCAAATAGAATTCAAAGGCGAACGAAAAGTATTCGCTCCAGAAGAAATCAGTTCCATGGTATTAATCAAGATGAAAGAGACTGCCGAAGCTTATCTAGGATGTCCGGTCAAAGACGCGGTAATCACAGTTCCTGCCTATTTTAACGATTCTCAACGCCAAGCTACCAAAGACGCCGGAGCTATCGCTGGTCTGAATGTATTGCGTATCATCAACGAACCAACCGCAGCAGCACTCGCTTACGGTCTAGATAAGAATCTCAAAGGAGAACGTAACGTACTGATATTTGATCTCGGTGGAGGTACGTTCGACGTATCGATCCTGACAATCGACGAAGGTTCCTTATTCGAAGTGAAATCGACGGCCGGAGATACTCACCTGGGTGGCGAAGACTTCGACAACAGACTAGTCAATCATCTGCTCGAAGAATTTAAACGTAAATATCGTAAAGACATATCGAATAATCATCGAGCCATCAGACGTCTACGTACAGCCGCCGAACGAGCCAAACGAACGTTATCGTCCAGTTCCGAAGCCAGCATCGAAATAGACGCTTTAGACTCGGGTATTGATTTTTACACGAAAATATCCCGAGCACGTTTCGAAGAACTGTGCGCCGATCTGTTCAGATCCACGTTAACGCCCGTCGAGAAAGCCCTCAACGACGCTAAACTCAGCAAAAACGAAATCCACGACGTTGTACTGGTAGGAGGCTCGACACGTATACCGAAGATCCAACAACTCCTACAGAACTTCTTCTGCGGTAAACAGCTCAACTTATCTATCAATCCGGACGAAGCTGTCGCATACGGTGCTGCCGTCCAAGCAGCTATTCTCAGCGGCGACCAAAGCGAAGAAATCCAAGACGTACTGCTCGTAGACGTGGCACCTCTCTCACTCGGTATCGAAACCGCCGGAGGCGTGATGACCAAGCTGATCGAACGTAATACTCGTATACCCTGCAAGCAAAGCCAGATCTTCACCACGTACGCCGATAACCAGCCTGCAGTCACCATCCAGGTATTCGAGGGTGAACGAACAATGACTAAAGATAACAATCGTCTTGGTCAATTCGATCTAACCGGAATACCTCCGGCTCCTCGAGGTGTGCCCCAAATCGAAGTATCGTTCGATCTAGACGCCAACGGTATTCTGAACGTATCAGCCAAAGACAGCAGCTCAGGAAGATCGAAAAATATAGTCATCAAGAACGATAAAGGTCGCCTATCTAGAGAAGAAATCGATCGTATGATCAACGAAGCCGAACGTTACAAAGAAGAAGACGAACGCCAACGTGAAAAGATCCAGGTCCGAAATCAACTCGAGAACTACATCTTCGGCGTCAAACAAGCCTTGGACGAAGCTGGCGATAAATTATACGACTCTGAGAAGAACTCCTGCCGTCAAGAGTGCGACAGCGTCCTCAAATGGTTAGATAACAACACGCTGGCCGAAAAGGATGAAATCGAAGAGAAAATGAAATACCTTCAACGTGTATGCTCTCCTTTGATGAGTAAAATGCACGGATCCAATAGTGATAAAGCGGGTGCTGGAGCTGGTTGTGCTAATCAAAATCAACAACATCATCAACAACAACAGCGCCAAGGACCAACCATCGAAGAAGTCGATTAAATCAACTTTCAATCGAAGATGCAGTACAAGTAATTTTGTTCTGTTTTTTCATGTTCAAACCACCTTTTTTTTTCAATTTTTTATTTAAAATAGTTCAACTGTTAATTGTTTTCATTCCTTTAAAAATGTTTTTTTTTTTTTACAATTTTTGTCATATGATTAGTGTATTTTTTTCTTAAATTTATTATTTTGAATTATTTTCATTTAAAAAAAAAATGAATTTTAATTAAATTAATAAATTTATAGGATTCTGTATGCTAATTGTAAGTATAGCTTTTGTGATATTATTGATAAATTGTTGTTATTGATGGCATTGTACTGCACATGACAAATAAACCGACAAAAAATTTAAACCTGTGTTCGATTCATTTATTCATTTTTGGTAATGGTAACTTCTTTCTGAGGAATTGTAATGAGTGCTTGAGTTTTTTTTCTGAACCAACTCTCTAATTTTATTTTACTTCAAATTGATAGAAGAACAATAAAATGAACACCATTTTTGGAACCCTGAAATTTCTCAATATTTTGCAAACTGACTTCAATTTTATCAGACTTTGGAAAAGAGCAAAAAAACACAATTTTAATAGTTAGGTATATGACAATAGGAGTAATTGCACCCCCCCCCCGATCCTCCGGGACAACTTTTTTCTTAAAAGGGACATCCTAAGGAACATTTTAGAGCAAACTTGCCAAAAAAAAGTTGGCCTTACTTACAAAATGGCGGCCATTTTGATTGACAGGTCAGCCGAAATCGCAGATTTTGCGTTTTAACATAGGACTTGCACGAACTTTTTCAAACTTTACAAAGGTAGATCGAAAGATCATGCAAAAATTTATCACCTGTCAAAATTTCAAGTGCTATAGTGGGTTTTTCGATTTTTGGTGAATTTTTGAAAATCGAATTTAGGCCAAAAATGAAGGAAAAAATCAAAATTTTACCAAATTAACCGAGAAAGCTGAAATTTGGGATATACCCTATTTTCGACATGCCAAATCAATTGGAAACGGTTTCAACCCGTTTTGAGCAGTTCTGGAGCCTCCAGCAGATTTTTGAAACTCGAAATTCCCACAAAATTTCATCAAATTGGAGTTGTAAAGCTAAAATTTATTCTTAAAACTAATTTCAATACGCTACGAAGTACTGCAGGTGAATTTCAAGTCGTTTTGGTTTTGGATCCTCCAGCGACTTTTTGAAAATTCCTGCAGCCTCCAGCAGATTTTTGAAACTTTAATTTTTCCCAAAATTTCATCAAATAGAGATGGAAAGCTGAAATTTACTCTACACTCCAATTTTAACACCCTCTGAAAACGACTTCTGGCGGATTTCAAGTCATTTTAGAGCCTCCAACGACTTTTTTGAAAATTACTGGAGCCTCCAGCAGATTTTTGAAACTTCAAATTTTCACAAAATTTTATCAAACCAAGATGGAGAATCGAAATTCATTCGGCAAACTAATTTCAATACGCCACGAAGTTGACTGCTGGTGAATTTCAAGTCGTTTTGGAGCCTCCAGCAACTTTTTGAAAGGTTGTATGACGTTTTTTTGGAAAATTGAAATTTCCTAAGAGTAGCTGGAAGCTTTAAAACCATTTGAAACCACCATGTAGTCTGCGAAGTAAATTTCAGCTTGCCAACTCCATTTTGATACAGTAGACTCCCGATTACCCGACCTAATCGAGGGGGGCGGTAAGGTAGGTCGGATACCAAAGAAGTCGGATAATCCAAAATGGATGTTTTTAGCGTTGAAATGAAGTGCATGAGCTTGAGAAGACAATTTTTCATTCAGAAAATCAAGTTTTGGCTCAAAACAGGAACAAAGAATCGAAAAAATTACGATTAAATAAAAATAATATACTTTTGTACATAAAAGACAATGAAATACTGACTCAAATTATAATTTTTTGAGATGGGTTTGATTGATTTCAAGGAAAATAACAAAATAACACCATTAGAATACAAAATGCTGCACACTACATTATTATTTACACTTCAATATCAAAAATTAGGGTTTTTTTGAATTATCCGACCTTGGTGGGTAGGATAATGCGAAAAGTAAGTCGGATAAATGTGTACCGGATAACCCGAAAGTCGGATAATTGGGAGTCTACTGTAAATTCATGTTGGGAAAATTTCAAGTTTCAAAAATCTACTGGAGGCTCCAGTAATTTTCAATAAAGTCGCTGGAGGCCCTAAAATGGCTTGAACCCACCTGAAGTCGTCTTCAGGGGGTGTTAAAATTGGAGTGTAGAATAAATTTCAGCTTTCCATCTCCATTTGATGACATTTTGTGAAAATTTAAAGTTTCAAAAACCTGCTGGAGGCTGCAGGAATTTTCAAAAAGTCGCTGGAGGATCCAAAACCAAAACGACTTGAAATTCACCTGCAGTACTTCGTAGCGTATTGAAATTAGTTTTAAGAATAAATTTTAGCTTTACAACTCCAATTTGATGGAATTTTTTGGGAATTTCGAGTTTCAAAAATCTGCTGGAGGCTCCAGAACTGATCTAAACGGGTTGAAACCGTTTCCAATCGATTTGGCATGTCGAAAACAGGGTATATCCCAAATTTCAGCTTTCTTGGTTAATTTGGTAAAATTTTGATTTTTTCCCTCATTTTTGGCCTAAATTCGATTTTCAAAAATTCACCAAAAATCGAAAAACCCACTATAGCACTTGAAATTTTGAAAAGTGATAAATTTTTGCATGATCTTTCGATCTACCTTTGTAAAGTTTGAAGAAGTTCGTGCAAGTTCTATGTTAAAACGCCAAATCTGCGATTTCGGCTGACCTGTCAATCAAAATGGCCGCCATTTTGTAAGTAAGGCCAACTTTTTTTTTGGCAAGTTTGCTCTAAAATGTTCCTTAGGATGTCCCATTTAAGAAAAAAGTTGTCCCGGAGGATCGCGAGGGGGGGTGCAATTACTCCTATTGTCATATGCCGGACTATAAGACACTGAAAATTTCTCAATCAACACCAAGCTCGCTAATTACGAAACCACCTTCGATTAAAATCAACGCAAGTGGTCTGGTCTCGGGGAAATACTCCAAATTTTTAAAATAAATACCTTCGAAAACCAGCCAAACAATCTTCATCATCTGTCACATCCTCGAACTGGAAATAAACACTCGAGTTCGAGTATCGTAATAAAAAAGAAAATTAAAAGCATGGACCATTTCGAAACAAACATTAAAGATACTTTATTCGATCATGTGTTTAAAGAAGAGAGTACTTACATTTTAACAATAAATAAAAAAGAAAAACTTATATAGGCGATTTTGGGCGACACGACCAAAATAAACAACACAAAAATACTTTTCATTTTAAAATGTAGGTAGATTAGAGAAACAGAGAGAGAGAGAGGCAAAAAACTGCAATGGGCTTTTATGGGTATGGAAAATAGACCTATATTTTCGACGCAACACGAGGATCGAATGGCTGTTAATCTCATCTTCGGAAAACGGCGAACATTACCACCAGTTACTAGTAGATACAGCTGCTGTAACAGAAAGAAAATCAAACACTGTGTTGTAGATTATAAATACTCGCAATTTTTATGTACAACCACCCGTAATTTGTTCGATGATTGAGTTGGTACAAAAAATTAGTTGTAAGTAAGTAATGGCGGACAAAAAAGCTGAATTAATTTGTGTAAAATAATGGTAAGTACTCGTATGATGGTTTTTATGAAATCCGTTAAAATAATATGATTCTGATGAAATAATTCATGTATTAGCTATTAGCGAAGTGTTGTTGAGGTTTTCATTTCCTCTCATAGATTGTAAGAAGACAATCAGAACGTAGAAGGGGAAGAGAGAGGGATTCTTTTTTGGACTTCTACATTTAAGATGATTCAATTTCAATTGAAATGAGGAATAAATAAATTTCAATTTTGAAATTTTATTTCCACTTTCTCAAATTTTGAAAAATTATGGCTAAATAACCACAATAAGAAGACGTAGGAAAAATTTGCAATCAAATTTTTTTAGTAAACGTTTGACCTCCCCTTCCCCCTGTTAAATGTCAAAGTCTAAAAAAATTTCACATGTTTAAGTAAAAAAAAGAAGTATTCAAGGTGCTCTCAGGCGTTTAGAAAAGTTCAAAGTTCGTTTTTGTAATTTCGAGTTTATCAGTTGTTCTCAAAAAAATATTAGTTTTTTTTCATCAAATTAAATTTTTTTTTGACACATGAAACATTTTCAACATTTTTAATCTTTGAGCTCGATTCAAGAAGGGAGAGAGGTGAAAAGCTGATGAAAAAATTTGAAATTTTGCCTACGTTTTATTGAGGTCATTTGGCCATAATTTTTGCAAGGCTCCATAAAAATTCAAAAAAACTTGGAAAACGACCCATCCAAGTCTCCCTCTCAAAAATACTTCGTAAACAAAATTTGAGCAAAAAATATATTTTTAGCTCCATTTAATATTATGAACATGTCAAATTCAAGATTGTCCTTATTTTTAATTGGCGTTTCGATTTTAAATGCTCCACTCCCTAAATTGGTAGAGTTTCATGGTAAAATATTATCATTTTATTATTTTTTTCGGAGGGGGGGGGTGTTTATAATTACTAGATTGTGTTTAAAAATAGATACGAAAAATTTGCCCCCCCCAATATTGAAATTTGAAACATCAACAAGCGATGAAAAAATTTGATGGAAAATTTTCCATTTTTGGGCCAGGATTCTTCTGAATAATTCCATTTTCAAGAAAAAAATCTGACTTCGGTCCTCTTAAGCAATTTTGGTACCACTGAACAGAGCCCTTAAAAAAATTGAAGAATCAAAAAAAAACATGAGAAAGAATTTTTTTAAAGTTTCAAAAATTTTGTAATGTGCTAGAATTGCTCCAAGTTTTTCAAAAATCATCTCCCCTGACCCCAAAACTATGTCTCCCTTTCTTATTTAAAGCTTTTAAAAGATGAAAATTGCAAAAGAAAAATGATACTAAAATAAGGGTGACCTTTTTGAAATAGAAAGTAGAAACAGACTTTTTTTTTCAAAATGACTTTTTTCCATTTTTTTTTTTTTTTTTTAAACTTAAGTGGACTTGGTTTTTTGTTGAATGAGGATTACTTGGAGCAAATTATGTTACAAAAATGGACCTTTTTTTTTGAAAAATCATTTCAATTTTTTTCACTTCTGATGATTTATAATGAAGAAACCGAGGTGATTTCAGGAACAGAGATAGACTATTTTTTCCATCAGAGATTACCTACTCCAAGGAAACCATTCAAAGGTGTTTCTCCGCCTCCACTTCAAACAGAAATACGATTTTTGATAAGTGCAAGGTCTCGAGCCCACGATAACCAAAATTTTAACAGTCCAAATGGATTTTTCAATTTTTGTAAAATTTTTAAAAATCAAAAAATAATAATTATTCATATTGCAAAAAAACAATAATTTTTCTAATAAAAATAATAGAGATCAGCTCTGGCACTGATATCACACCCTTTATCTCTTCTTCAACCAAATTTCATCATTTGCAGCCATTCTGGAGCCCTTAACGTGACTTCTGATTTTTTTTTCAATTTCTGGATTTTTTCAGAAGGGGAGATGACCAATTTGAGCAGCTAAAAATCGAGTTCTGGCTCATTCTTGACCCCTTCGACGAATTCATTTCAAATTCGAGCAATTTCTAGGCGGTTTTTTTGAGCAGCATATTATTTTAATGAGGTAAAAATTCGAAAAAAATCATTTTCGAGGAGAATTTTAAAAACTTGTGCTTTGATGTTTGTGCTGACAGGTTTGCATTTTGAATGATCAAATGGGGGGGGGGGAGGTAAAGATTTCTGAGGAAAATTTTAGAAACTTGTGCTTTAATGTTTGGGCTGACTAGTTTGCATGGGATGATCAATGGGGGGGGGGGGTGTAATGCTTTTTGGGGAAATATTTCAACAACTTAGCTTAGGGGAAACAATTGCGAAAAAAAACATGTCCTAAAACCCTCGTAACCAAAATTTTAGGTCTCTAGATTCATATTTGAATTTTTTTAAATGTTTTGAAAAATTCAAAAGATTCAAAAAAGTTGTTTTTAGCACAATTTTTCAACTTTTTCATTAAATTAAATGTATTTTCTCATTTCTTTTGAAAATGAAATTTACCAATTGGTGAAAAATTCATTTTAGAACTGATACTTGTGAAATTCTGAACGAACCACCAAGACCAAAATTATAGATGCAAATGCAAAAAAAATTATTTTTGTCTTTTCCAAAGTAATTTGAAATTTTTGGAGAAAAATAAATAGAAAACTTGCACAAAGGCTCTAAAATTGCCCATTTGTTTAAAAAAAATGAAAAATCACCATAAAATATTTTTTAAAAAAATTTTTTATATCGTCAAAAATCCATTTAAATCCAAGCCCTAAAAATGCACTTCAACGCTCAAAATATTGGTAACAATGAGTTTAGAGCATAATTCTTTTGATCTAGCTTGGTATGGCTCAAATCGAAGGATGCTAGGTCGGAAATATTCCCTTTAGTATAAAATGATGACCACTCTGCAGTAAATTCCCACAGAGAAGGATTTACATAAAAATGTATACTCAATTCTCCACTAAAATATTTTTTAAAAAATCCACTTTATAACGAATTAATTACCTACGTATTAATGACGAATTCACCATATAAAAGAATAAAAAATATCAACTATACCGAACTACATTAAAATAATGAATTAAATGACCATATATAAATAGTAATGAAACCCCATACACAAACTACCCTTATTAATTTCCCCAAAATGAGTATTACACACCGAGTGATAATGAATAATATGGTAACTACACGAACAATGATTCTACGACCCAGTTAATCAAAAATGACCTTATATCGTACCAACACAAAAAAATATAATACCATAAACACATATATACCATAACACAACATAAACGAACCACCACATTCCATCAACAACATCGCAGTACAAGCCCCAGCAACACGACCATTTAATCCAAAAACACATCATGCGTGGTAAGTACATTTATTTGCAACACACATTACATTGTTTGAATTTTTCACTTTTAAAGCTGTTACGTATCTCGAAAAGAAAAAGAAAAAAAATAATAAAAGAAAAAAAAGGGGGACAGGGGGAAAATAATAACAACATACATATTTATATACTATAAGATAATAATATATAAATAACTCTATAAGCGATAACATAATATTACATCATAATATTCCACCTAACAAAGCTGAAATGAAAAAGAAAAAAATTGCAATTGTTTTTTTTGTTGGTTTTTCGAGATCACAGCAAGAAGAGAATAAAAAATTCGTCAAACATCGAGAATTAATTAATCATATACTCGTATAAAGTATTATTACACTTTGTAAAAGAATAGGTAAGTAAGTTTACATTACACTTCTCTCTACATATTATAACACTGTTGAACAGTAAAATAAAAAATAAAAAAATACCACCGTTTAAAATTTACACTTTTCCAACTCGTATTACGTATAATTCGTTGGTGGTAAGAACTTGATTTTTTTTCAAAATTCAAAAATAAAAAATTCTCTCCTTTTTCTGAGAACGTGGTGGGGTCGAACGAAGGTAGGGGTATATTCGGCGAAGGGAAATTTAAACAAAAAACAAAAACAACCACTAAAATATTACTTCTCATCGTAAAACCGGGCTAAATAAAAATAAGAAACAAAAGAAAAGGAAACAAAAAATGAACAATTTTTAGGCCTTAGTTAATATTGCTCGTTTTAGTCGTTTAATTTTTAAACAAAAATTCACGTTCTTATCCAAAATTAACCCTTTTTTTCAAAGTACCCGATACAACAAAAGCACACCGTAAATACCCGCAACCATCAACTACGCAGAAACAAAAAAAATAACACAACACATAACCGAAACCGTAACCATAACCGAACTACTATTTAGGCCAATCACTTTGCTACTTTGGTCTACATTCCTTTTACACTGCGGAAAAGGTAACGAAAAATATCGAGAAATACCTTCACGCAGGTAATCTGAAATACTCTTTGAAGCATTTTTAAATAATTTTAAAGCTATTCAATTGACATCTCGAAGTCAAGCACACACAGTTTTCGTATCACAGATCAAATTATTCCACATCAAAGAGGTAAGGATTTCAAGGAGAGGGTTTAGAAAACCTTCTGAGATGAAGATTTTCACCAAGTGTGGTCCAAATGATGCGGATGAATGTTGAATAATTCCAATTGGTCGATTTTTAGCCTCAATTCAGGAAACAAATTATTTCCCTTTCAAGGGCGGAAAAATATTTTTCCATTTCCAGAATTTCTCTATAAAATTGATTTTGATAAAATTTCAACATTTGGAATTTTCCCGCCAAAAATATTGAAAATTACAACCTGCTTAATAAATTCCAGCTCGATTCCAAAAGCAATTCGACACCTTTTTGGGCCTTCCTGCGAGTAAGATTTTGGAGATTTTTCAAAATTTGACTAAAAATCATCTGTGGGCATATCATAATTTTGCGTTGTTCTCGAAGTCATCCAGTTAAGATCAAAAATTTCCCTTCGAAACGATCCGAAAAGGAAAGGAGATGACATGAAGAATAGTTGAAAAAATCAAAAATGCAAAATGTCACGTGACATGGTTTTAGGAGGGGTAGGAGGGGAGGGGAGGGGACGAGGGGACCCAAATTTCGAAACTATTCCTCAAACTGGCTCTTTCAGCTCCAACCACTCTCTATTCAAGCTTAAATTTGAGTAAAATTTGAACAATTTGGCATTTTTATTCTTTTTTGAAATCTCAAATGAGCATTTTGAGAGTATTTTGAGACTCCCTCATCCCTACTTCGAGTCAAATCAACCTTCTTGAAAAATTATTCAACAAAAAAATTGAATTTTGAAATTTCGATGTAATATTTCATCCCTAGAAATTTCAAAGAAAACAGGAATAGGTCCAAATTTCGACTCAATTACTCAATCTGGCACTTTCAGCGCCCTCAAAATTCGACAATTTGTCGTTTTTTTTGCAATGAAAATTTTTAAAAATAATCAAGAGGACGAAAAATTGTGTACTTTTGGGAACCACTTTTCACCCCCCCCCCAGTCAAAAATTTGACAAAAATACGGAAAATTTGTGTCAATTTTTCATCATAAAAAATCAAAAAAATTATCAGAGTATGAAAAATAATGCGGCTGTGGGAGCCACTCCCCCCCCTCCAATTAAAATCAATCGTCAAAAAAATTGATAAAGTCGAAAATGGTTTAATTATGAAATCCTGACGTCATGTTTTCTTCAAAAAGTAATGTGGAAAACCAAGAAAGGGAGAGGGGGGCCAACTAACAACAATTTTGAGGCGCCCTCTGTATTTTTCAAGACTCAAAATCAAATTATTCGAGTTTCTCCTAAATTAAAAATTGAAAAAAATGAAATTTCAAGAATTTTTACTCCCCCTGAAACGCCTCAAATTTCAATTTCAGAAGAGCTAGATCATGACACGACCTATTTTTCAAGAATCCAACATCCCAGCCCAAACAACCCCCATTCATGATCTCACATTTGGACCCCACAACGCAAAAATCCTCACCTTACAGCTCTCAACACCTCTATTCCCACTCACAATTCAGATCCAAGAGTAGCAAATCCGCCTACCAAAAAATCTTCCGTCATCTTCGAAAGACTAATACGACAAATTCAAACTCAGTATATACGTGTTCCTCGAAAAAGAATTTTTCAAAATAATGATCCACGTGTGTATGAAACGTATAAACGTACTCTAATCGAGCAAAAAGTATTTTTAAGAGATAATGACATTCTAGATAATCTCGTACTTAATTAATACGTACTAAAGTTGCTCATCGAGTCGTCCCTTACCTTCCATCGAACAACAAGCAGAATAAAATGGACAGACCAGGACGGAGGGACGACTACACACATACACACAACACATAGAGCATCGAACGTAGAAAAAAAAAAGAGAAAACAAATTCATGCTTCAGGTTTCAAGTACGATAAAGAGTAATCCGTGTATATGTACAAAGTAATAAGGAAGGGACACATATTAATTTATAGCGATTTAAGTAATAAATAAAAAAAAAATACACCTAGAATTTAAAATTAATACCAGCGTTACTACGCGTTATATAATCACATACGAAAAAAGAGGTAATTAAAAAAGAAAAAAAAATGAAAGAAAAACGAAACGAAAACGAAAGTAAAAAGACGAAACTAACACTTGGGGAAACAAAAATGAAATGAAACCGTACCACACGTACTCTTAATAAATTTTATCAATATAACTCGACACAAACGAACGAAAAAAATTTCTCCAAAAAACGAAAAAAACCCTAAATAACGCACAGAAAAATATATAAAGACCAACAAAATAAAAATTAAAAGAAAAAAAAATCGTATTTATCGTAAAAAGAGAGAGAATAAATGAGGAAATACACGACGTAGTAAAATTAAACACATACAAACACACTCGCACATACTCTACCAATATCATGATACACTCTCGATAATTGAGAAAAAAAAATTAAAGGAAAAGGGAGAGAAAATGCCCGATTTGTTTTCGACAAAAGGATTTTTTTTTTAAAATTACAACTTAAATAACACGATGGTTAATGTAGTATGTGTAATCTACGTATTACGAGTAATGATCTCTAGGTAAAAACGCATTCTCGAGAGAATCGAACCGACGAAAATGAAAACAAAAACGGAATTACCACCGGCATATCGTGGCACGTAGGTAGGCAAATTAACATACAAAAAAATTATACTAAAATCAAACACACGTACTACGAAAAAGACGTACTCTCTACAGAATAAAAATACTATGTTAATATTTTCAATTTCAAGACGAGGTTTCGCGATTCGACGAGCCATTTTTTATTACGTTTAATAACGATGATGATTTTATAGATTTTTCAAATAAATACGGTACTTGAATTGTTCCGCGAGTATTTTCATTGTTATTATTATTACCTTATACGTATATTTTCTACTATTTTCAATTTTCCAAATCGAAATTTCAAATTAATACGATACGCTGGTATTCGCGAGATTATCGTGTATTTTTTTTTTTTTTGCAGTATAAATTGAAATTGAATTTACGTCGGGGATTCTGTGTTGTTTTGTTTTTTTTTAAAAAAAAAAGAGTTTGTGTGTAGTAGCAATAGTAGTAGTATGAAGTAGAAGTAGTATTTATGTAGTCCTATGTACGCGTAGTATGATTAACCCCACCAATCAGGCGCGTTATTATTAGTAGCACCGTTGTTACCGGCGTAAGAACCACCATAGTTACCTCCACTGCTGCTGTTGCCCGATCCGTAGAATCCTCCTGTGAAATAAAAAATGAAAAAATTATTTTAGATATCGAATTATTTCAAAGTACATAGATAAATTACAAGTTACTAAAATAGGTACATGATAGTAGGTAAATCAGAACTCCATTTCCCAAAAAATTTTATCAACTCCCATCTCCAGACTCCCTATTTTGAGGTGCCGAATAATATCTCAAAATCGAATCTATAACTTGAAAAAAAACGTCAACATTTTTTGTAGGGTCCTGCGAACACTTTCCCCACATTTCATCTCCCCTTTCTCTATATTGAGAAAAAAATAAATAAAATACTCTCTGAAAATTTTGAAGAATTTTTCGAAAATTCAGATCCCCCCCTCTAAAGAATGCTCTGTCAAACATTTCTCGATAACACAAGATTTTTACCCCATTCCTCCATTCTTCTCTTCCAAAAAAAAAATCAAAATTTGGAGAGAACTTCCCCTCAAAAATGATTTTCAAACACTCACACTTCACAGTTCTTCCCTCACCAAGAAACGATTGCGCTTTACAAAAAAAAACTTTCATTTTTAAGGTGTCTAACAAGATGTTGAATTGAAAAATCAATGCTTAGCAAAGCATTTTCCAAATCCAAATACTTGAAGATTTTTTTTTTTTTTGAGAAGAGCTGGGATATTCCAAGGGGAGAGGGGTGTCGAGAATAACTTCAATATTTCAAATTTTTGTGGGCAGGACATTTTGCAAACACCTTAAAACTTATGTCTATCTTTGGAGAGGGGGGGGGGGGAATAAAAGGTGTCAAAATCCAAAATGTGAATTTTTCGTTTTTCAATGGCTTCAATTCTTATTTCGGCTGGGGGAGGGGTGAGGAGAAGGGGAAGGGCGAGAGTAAACAATACCTTCACCACTTCAGTTTTTCGTTTTACATATTTTCAAACTTTGTTTTGAGGGTTTTTCATGATCTTATTCATCTTTTCAATACAATTATTAGTTCAAAAAAAAAAAAACAAAATGCAAGTTAATTTTTCAAAAATGAGAAGCGATAAGATTTTTTGGAAAACGTTTTTGCTCGGAAAATCAAAACAACGTGTTTATTACTTTTTCAACAGATTTATTCAAAAAAAAAAACAAAAAATGTCGTTTTTTAGAAATTAATTTTTCAAAATTTTTTTGTAAGTAACTAACTTTTTATTGACGAAATGGGAAGGGAGGTTTTGGCTTTCATTATAAAAGTTTGAATTTCATCACCCCCTCCCCCCTCAATAACAAAGTGTCTTAGAAACAGAACAAAAATAGTATTTTTTCAAATCAATGTTTCAATTTGGAAGAAGAAAGAATTATAAAATTTTATCGAAGTCAAAATTTTTTCGGGTAAAAACTTACTAATTTTTAAAAAGAACTTCAACAAATTGAAAAAAAAAAACTTTTTTTGTATTTCAGGCAAGAAAATAGGCACAACTGTTATATTTTTAACAAAAAAAATCAGGACTTTTGAGTAATTTTGAAATGAAAAAAAAAAAAAAAAAATCAAAAATGTTGACAATAAAGCACAACTTTTTGACTATTTTAGAAAAAAAAAGTACATACGCTTTTCTGACAACTGATGAAATAATTCGAAAGTTTTCAGCAATATTGACCAAAAAACTCTCAGAACTTTATGGCAATTTTGGCAAAAAGCAAGTCAAAGATAGGATAAGCTAGATAAGCAGGATTGTGAGACATCCTGGATAGTTGAATTGTTCCATTTGAAGTATTTTTTCGACTAAGAAACTAAAGCAAGCACTCTAAATATTCAGGGTATTAGAACTTGAAGACAAATTGAAGGGAAGTGAAGGGGGTATTAATAACTTGAACATTTCAAAAATCAGTATTTCAGTAATTTTAACACAGCACTGACTTCTTGCAACAAAAAATGCATGAAAAACGAACCTCAGAGAGTAATTTTTACCTCGCAGGGTCCATTTCAAAAGATTTCACAAGCATCAAAATTTTTTAAACCAGCAAAAATTTACCAGATTTGAGGATTTCTTCGACCAAAAAAATTAAACTGCATAATCTGAAGACGATAAGAAAAGAAATTCGAAGTAACCGAGAATTTGAAAAATCATTTGTACTTCAATTGTCAAAACATTTTGCTGCCACGTTAATTTTCCACACCATTTAAAAATTGGTCCGAAAATTTTTTGAAAAAATTATAGAAGATTTGAACCTTGTTTCTCAGTCAATTCTAAGCCTCTCTTGCCTCAAACCGAAGTTTTTAGTCAAATTCATAAACCAAAAATTTTTAAATTGGGCAAATTTTTGCAGGTTTTAAAAATTTTGGGGCACATAACACAACTTTCCTTTAGTGTTTTACTTCCGGAAAAGTCAACACGGTAACAAAATGATCAAAAATTGAGAAAATTCAAAGTGCAATATCGAATTCGTCATTTTCAAAAATCCAGCCTCAAAAGGTCAGGTCAAAATTATTCACCAAAGCTCAAGTAAGATTCCAAAATGTTCAAAAATTACTAAAATCCCAATTTTTAAAATTTTTACCTACTCCCCCTTCCCTCACCTCAGTCTACAGCAACCCCCCCCCCCCATACCACAAACAAAACTAGAGTATTTCTATTTACATATTTAAATTCCTCCGCGAACAAGTTTTTTTTTTTTTACAAGAAATTGTTCCATATTTTCAAAATCTTTGGGCACAATTTATTATGACCTTCCATCCGAATGAAGTTCTTATGAGAATAAAATTCTTCGCTGAATACAAAGTTGCAAGATTTGAAACCAAAAAACTATTTTTCAACTAAAATGACCCCATTTAATGCTCCAAAGGTCATCCTTTGTCAGAAAATCAAAACTACACCAACTTTGGTATGTTAAACATTTTTTTAAAAAGACTAAAACAAAAAGGAAATTATGAGCATTTTGTTTACAAAGAACATCCGTGGGTGTTGACCATCTCAACAGAAAGCTATTAGGAACACGTCACATGACCCACTTTTCGACACCTTACACTTCTCATTTTATAAACACCTTCACAATAAGTGCCAATATTCGTTAACCATTTTGAATACTCGTTACTTGGAAAATTTTCAAGATAATAAAATATCGAAAATTCTTCCCAAAGGTGTTCATTTCCAGATATTAACTCGTCCGATGATTTCAATATTCTAATAATTAGTTGTTCATGTACCATAATTTCATCAGTTCCTACGCGAAAAATAATTCTCTCTCCTCAATTGGAAATAATTTCACACCAAACTTCAAAATTAAAATATTCATCAAAACCAAACCGAATTTCAGAAACTCCAAATACATACCGGGCAACAGCCACCTTTAAATTCCTCTAATAAAAATCTATTCGTAATTTTATTTTCAGAGTCCCAAAAATAGCACCATTATTACGCAACCTGACGCAATCAGTCAAATAATAATCACACTTACCGCTATGATTATACGATGAATTATATCCACCATCGCGTCTATTACCTCTTCCGGTATTACTAGACATGGTACCGTTACTTTGAGTACGATAATCGCGCGATCCGAACCCACTTCCGAATCTTCCGCCGCTGCAACAATAATAATAATCGTGTAATAAAAAACGTTAACGGTCGATTTTCGTATTCACCCCAACATCGTTTCGAGTTCGATTCAACTCACCTCTTGGAATTATTACGTCTCTGCATAGACGGTTGTTTGCACTCGATGCCCATATTCTCTAACCATCCGGGCAACTCTTGTTTCGTTTCGATCAGCAACTCGACCAAATCTCTAGTAAGGTTACGATTTTTATCGTTGAAGAAAGACGTGGCCAATCCGAGATTACCCATACGTCCTGTACGTCCGATACGATGCACGTATTCTTCAACATCGGACGGCAGATCGAAGTTGATGACGTGTGTAACGTGCGGTATATCGAGACCACGAGCGGCGACAGCGGTCGCCACCAAGATGGGTGTACTTCCGCATCTGAAGCTTCTCAAAGCCTCCTCTCGTTCGCGTTGCGATCGATCGCCGTGGATCGAGGTGACTTGATATCCCTCGTAGTGTAAAAACTCCTCCAACGAGTCCGCGCCTTTTTTCGTCTCGACGAAGATCAATGTCAACGAATCGGGAGCTATAAAAAAAAAAAATGAGAACATCGTTTAATAGGTTACCAAAAGAGTGTGGGGGGAGATTATCTCGTCAAGAGAGGGGTTATCGCTGCTTACCCGACTGTTCGTTTTTATGGGCGCCGAGTAAATCTAATAAACAGGATCTCTTCTCGTTCTCGTGGACCCATAATATTCGCTGGGTTATGTTCTCGGATGTCGAACCGACGCGTCCGATCGCTAAGAATATATAATTATCGAGGAAATCTCGGGCTAAAATCTATTATCAACAACGCAACAGTTATCGATTAGAGGTCGATAATTAATGCACTCGTATGGGAAAGTAATCGCCGATCGATAATCGTCGAGTACGTACTTGAATTTCCTTCGGGAAAGTAGCGGAGAACATGAGAGTTTGACGTTCGCCCGTTTTCGGCATCAAGTCTCCTTCGACGATTCTTCGGATCTGCGGTTCGAAACCCATGTCCAACATTCTGTCTGCTTCGTCCAGCACCAAAAAGCTGTCGGGAATAAAAATAACAACAGCTATAGTAATCAGCGTTTTATCAAAGCAACTTTGTGGAAAGTATGACCCTAATTTACTGAAAACCACAGAAACCTACTACTTGTCCTCCAAAAAAAGACAAAGTTCATTTTCAAATTAAAAAATTATAGGAAATTTTCAAATTGCTACTTCATTTCAAGAAAGCAAAGAGACAGTTCATTCCGATCAAAAAAAAAAAAAAAAAAATTCAAGTAGGTACATTGCATTTTACATTCGACAATTTCTACTTCTAACTCATTCATTGATACTTCTTACCCACTTCCTCCTCCCCCCACCCATAAAAGAGGGAAAAAATGACATTTTGAAAATTGATAGAATCTGAAAACTAAGAATCAAAATTCGAAAACCCAAAAATATTTGATTCATAAAAAGATCCGAGCATAATTGTACTAAAAAATCTATTAGATAACACTCGTGACCCTAAGATAGGGCAAAAGCCTCCCCCAGCCTGCACCATTCTTTCCTGTCCTGTGCGATCTTTTGAAAATGGTGATGGGTCAGTAGTTTCCTAAAGTCGTCCCTCCACCTAGCCCTCTGTTTCCCTTGCCTTCTTGCCCCTGTATTGAACCAGAAAGTGACTTTTTGTGTCCATCTGTTGCCCCTTAATCTAGCCACATGACCCCCCCCCACCCCCATTTTTTTGATTTCATCAGTTTGACTGCGTTTCGATTATTTTTCAATTTCATTTTGAATGAAAAAATCTATTAAAACACTCGAAAGTTGACGTCAGTCAAACTTATTGAGACAACTGAAGAAATAATTATGACGATTGGTTCAAAGTTTATTACGTTTCAAAGTACGAAAAAAAAAATCATACTTCAAATAAAATATTTCCACTCGTAAGAACTTTCCATTACGTCATACGTCAGCTTAATTTGTCTAGACCATAACAATGTAAATATAATCCTAATCATTTGATAAGAACTTCGAGTCATTAGAGAGGCCTACTTTCTCTCCTGTCTAATTTTCTCAGTTATTTAAAACAAATAGCAGGGTTCGTCCTTGATTTTTTTCAAAAAAAAGAAACTTTGTGACCCAAAAATTGACAAAACGTGAGTAAAACATCCCAATATAGAAAAAAATTGGACTATTCTCATTCTGCAATATTTTGGTAAAAAAGTAAGGGTTTTTGACAATTTTTTTTTTGCAAAAAGCTAGACGTCCACAATTTTAGCAAAAAAAAGTGTTTTTTTGGCAATTTTGGGTTAAAAAAACGAAACTTTTAAATAATGTTTACAAAAAAGTGAATTTTTTGGATTTTTTTTGGAAAAAACAAAATATTTAAATCGCTTCGCTAAAATGCAAAAATTCATCACATTTTTAAAAACCGATATTTTTTTGACAATTTTTGTCAAAAAGGCAACACTTTGACAATTGAAATAGAAGAAGGGGCTTTTTGGTAATTTCTAGGGGAAAAAAGCAATACTTGAAGTCAATTTTTGAAACAAAGTGGAATTTTTCAACAATTGTGCTACAAAGCGAAAGCTGGTATCAATTTTCACCGAAAAAAAACAAGACTTCGACAATTTGAGCAAAAGGCAGAGATACTTTTTTACACTTTGGTCAAAAATGTGACACTTGGAGGCAATTTTTGGAGAAAATTAAAATTTTTCAGAATTTTTCCTTTAAAAAAAAAACAATTTTTTCAGCTATTTTGCAAAAGTGCAAAAAATTTGCCAATTTAAACAAAATACACAATCATGAAAAAAAAAAAACATTTTTGGACAATTTTGCCAAAAAGTAACTTTTTGACAATTTAGGCAAAAGAAGGGACTTTTTGGCAATTCATAGCATAAAATCTCAACTTTTAGACAATTTTTGAAACAACGTGGGGCTTTTGAATTCCAACATTACAAAGCGATAGTTTGTTTTGACTTCAGGCTAAAAGCAAGATTTCGACAATTTTGGCAAAAAGTAAAACTGCATTTTTTGCAAAACAAAAAAAAAAAAAAAATTGGCTCTTTTTTTAAAAAGCGAATATTTTTTTCCATTTTTCAAAAAAGAGAATTTTTTGGGAGTTATTGGCAGAAACGTTAATACTGTTTTTGGCAAAAAAAAAAAAAAAAAAAAAAAAGGTAAGACTTTTGGATAATTCTAGAAAAAAAAGTGAGACTTTTCAGTAATTTTGCTAAGAAGCGAGGTTTTTTTTGGTACCTAATTATTTGCAAAAAAATATATGTTTCCACTATTTTTGTGGAAAAAGCGAAACTTTAAATTTTTATTTCGGTATGAAAACGAGACTACTGGATAATTTTTGAGCAGAAAAATAAAATTTTGTAGGAAACTGTTTTTCAACTGTTTATTTAAAAACGAGACTTTTAGGCAATTTCTAGCAAAAAAAAATCTAAGTTTCTGGGTACCTAACCTTGGGGGAGGGGGAGGGGTTCAGATTTCTTTTGGGATTTTCAATCGAAAAAACTGACAATTTTAAGCAATTTTCTACAAAAAAAAAAAAATATTTACTGATAATATTCACAAAATACGAGATTTTTTTGCTACTTTTGACGGAAGCCAGATTTAAATTTTAACAAAAAGATAAAACCATGTACGTACACGTCAACAAATTATTGATATCATCAAAATTTTTCCTTTAACAAAATGTTAAAAAAATACAACATTTGTACAAAATTTTGAAAATAACCGAAAGTTACTCTCTTGGTAACTCAAGTAGCTTAGTTTTTAGAAAGGTAACCCAGGGTTAATTCTGAACAAATTACAAATATACGCACCGGCAACACTCCAAACTGAGTTTTCCTCGTTCTAACATATCCACTAGACGTCCCGGAGTGGCCACTAATAAGTGACATCCTCGATCCAGATCTCTGGTCTGGTCTCCGAAATGTGCTCCGCCATAGCTGTGGAAAAAAAATGAAAATCAGCATAGGTAAAACGAAACCAATCTCATAGATTCATTTTTCTAAATAAAGGGAGTTCAATTTAATCGAATACTTACACGACGCAGGGACGAAGTCGCGAACGATATGTGAATTTCCTCGCTTCGTCGTATATTTGAGTAGCTAACTCGCGAGTAGGAGCTAAGACTAATCCGAATGGATAATGTTTGCGTTTATATGAATTCTGTGGACGAAAATAAGAACACGATTAGTTTCAATTTGGAAAAAAAAAAAAAAAAAACTTCAAGTAGGAAGAGATAAGGAAACAATAAAAACTAGTTTTCGATAACTTCATCCTCACCTTCGCTATCATTCACCGAACCAGAATCATTTCAAAATTCAAATCGTCACAACTTTCGTATCATACAGTACTTTGATGACGTAAATGACTATACATCGCGTATCACAATTAATTGGGAATTTCTCTCGCACAAAAATACATAATCACTATAATTTTTTTTCACTCTTTCAATATTAATGAATCATACGATTGGACGACTACACATGTTGATTTTTATTTACATTGCAGCGTACCCGATGCAACGTCGCCTTTCACACGAACTCGACTAAATGTGAGAATGATTAAACGTGCCATGATGAACGTTTAAATTCCTCGTGTTCAGTTCATTCAGTCGTCGAGAATGCAGTTGCTTTCATTTAGTCATACGTAATTTAAACGATCGCCCATTCATAACTGCATAATTAGGTTAGCTTGTGACGATTCATGCGCGAACATGTAATGATCGAAGAACACTCCAGTTCTAATCATGGGAAGGGAGAATTCAATCGGAATAATATAAAAGGGGGGGGGACAAGATGAAAAAATTTTGATAAACATTTTCAAGTTATTATTTGCCAAAAGAGCACGTTCAACATGACGAAAATTGTCCATAAGTCACACAGCACACTCACTCGCAGCAACATTCTACAAAAATACAGAAATTAAACGTACCCTGTTCATCGGGATACTTACTCTAGCGTTATTTGGAACTTTGAAAAATTGTGGTCCATTTTCATACATTTGATTCAAAATAGGAACCAAGAAGGCGGCCGTTTTACCAGAGCCTGTTTGAGCGCAAGCCATCAAATCACGACCACACATGATGATTGGAATAGCGTATTTTTGGACTGGAGTTGGCCGATCGTATCCGGCCAGCGCAATATTATTAGTAATGATTTCGGTCAGTTGTACTTTTTCGAACTGTGCAAAAGGCAGAAACAAAATTACAATTAGTTAACGAAACGATGTTAAACCGAACAAAGAAATAGTGTACAACTCGTACCGAAGTAATATGTTCAGGAACACTCTCGCCAGTCGCGTCTACCGGTATATCCTCGTATTTGTTAAAATTAATTCCGGTGTTACCAGTACCGAATAATTCTTCCTCCAAACGGTCGTCTTTGGGGAGCGGAATGAGCCAATCGTTTTCACGATGCTGTCGCCCTTCCGACTCTTGCCATCGGTTGTTTCTCGGAAGCGATTGCTGAGGAGGTCCTCCTGATGCTCGGTTTCGATCATTCCACGATCCGCCACCACCGGCAGCGCCTCCATTGCCTCCTCCGCCGCCTCTGTAATTACCTCTTCCGTCGCCTCTGGGCTCTCTAACATCGCGATAATTGTTCCTATAGTTGCCTCCTCCGGCTGAACGTTGCTCGCGATCGTTTCTGTCGCTGTTGCCGTTATAAGAATCGTACGAATCGCCACCGCGTCGATTGAATGAAAAATCACCTTTGCCTAAAACCGAAATTAAATCAAACCAGATCAAACGATGGCTCTACGAATGAAACAACAAGCCAAGATATCCAACTCACCTCCTCGGTTATAACCTGAACCACCACGATTGTAATTTTGCGAATCGTAGTCGTCTCTGGATGATTTGAAATCACCTCTGTTCACTGAATAATTATCAGATCTTTCATTCTCCGGCTGCCCTGCTTAAAACAGACAAAAGTACAATTAAAAAACGAGCTGACGAATTATACCTACCAACGAACGAGTAAGATTGTCTATCTGGTTCAAGTGTCACAGGGTAATCATGTTACAATATGTACTCATCCAGCAAGAGAATCCCACTGTCTAATCTACACTCATCTTCAACTTACTGGTTTTGTTGCGTAAAGCAGGGGGAATGTAACGCCCAGAACGTGAGGCGTTATCATGCAAGTCCAGAGCAGAAAACTGCAAAAATACACAATAATTAGGCTACGTGAAAACAAACGTGTGGCTAACACAAATTTAGCCTATAAGATGTATCTCGAGTACCGGAGATCTCAAACAAGTAAGCAAATACCAACATGATCGTCGAAATGTGCGAAACAAAGCGAAGAACGAATATAGGGTAATATCGACGGTATGGCCGTAAACTAAGATATTATCACCTCGTATAGCGTTCTAATCGTGAATTTAACAGTTTCATCTCCGGTAACGAGAGAGCTCATAGTGAAATCACATGTTTTATACGATCATCTTACCTGCTGCTCTAGACCTGATCCATTTTGAGCGACTGCATTACTCATATTACTTTAAATAAATTGTTCAAAAAATTTTGCTTCGTTACAATTAAAAAAACGAACAACCAAGATCACCAAACTACTTATTTCGAAGAGTTACTGTTCGCGAAAACAATAAACACTAGAATTCGGGTTAAACAGAATAGAATTTGTTTAAATATTCACAATTTTTAATAATTTAAAATTATGCCAATGGGAAAAACGGGAACGGAACTAGCAGAAGCAATGCGAAAACTTCAAGAAAATCAGCACTTATTCATATCACAGTACAAAGAAAAGGTTCGCCAACTCGCTAATGAAATTTTACGAGCGATTCTGCGCATGGTACGTCACCAAGTGTCTAATTTTAGCCAATCACAGCGCGTAAAATTAACCAACCGTAGAAAGTAGGTTAACTCGAGTTACCTACTTGTTTCCAGAAGTGCCTTCGTGATTACACGATGGCGAGTATGTTGAGGAAGAAAATTTTTATTTTTTACATGTGCTGTAAATTTTTGCAAAATAAACGTGAACGTGATTTTTTCGAAAAATTGCGCAATTTTTATGTTTTTTTGATTACGTTTGCTTATAGTTGACATTACGATTGCGATTTTATGTGCAATTGCAATTTATTCTTTGTCGCAAGGTTGATTGTTCCTGAGAGTGTTGTAACTTTAAATTCAATCCAGAAAATTTTGATCTTGATTCTGTCTACTTTCTTGTCATTTGCCAAATCCAAATGAAAAATGAAACCACATTCTGCGATCGTATGAAAAGTTCACTGATTTTTAATTATTTTGTAGCGGATTTGATTCAAATTTCATGAAAGGGTGTTCCAATTTGAAATAGCAAAGTAATGACAGACATTAGAAAAACTTAAACAGTAAAACTGTTATTCAATTTTTGAAAAATAAAAGGTACCTACTCAGGATCAGATACAAATTACAATGATACGTACATACAATATAGATATTATCAAAATACACTCGTCGAAATAGGAAATAGTGATTCATAATCATTGTAAAAATTCGAGTACCTATCTTCATTATTTTATTTACAATATGATTTCACCCGAGTGAGCAGTGAGCACTGAGCAGGAAAATGAAATTTTAACTCAAACGAAATTGAACGTTGAAAAATCAAATCCCTACTTTTTGAATACTTACATTACTTACCTATTTTTACAAAGTTTTTAATCCTTAACATTCAAAAAATTCGTTTCATAATTTTTTAAGATGTAAGATCATAAATATTCAAAATAAAGAATCATACTTATTATTCAAACATATATTGCAAACATTTTTAACAAGAGCAGACAACTCATGTACGATCAATTCAATAACTCATGAATGATGAAAATGAAAAATCTCTTGAAAAACAAATTTAGCATACAACATTTCCCAATCCCAGATCAGGTTCTTCCGCTGGTATGTTACACTTGTGACCCCTTAAGCTAACCTGAAAAATTACAAAATGAATTAAGGTTAAAAACAGAACATCGAGAAAAAAAAGGACGTGGAATTTTTTATTTGAATTCTCAAAATTTGGCACTTTGAAATTTAAAGATCACTACGACGAATTGGATCAATTTTCCATTGAATTGAAAAAACCAACATTAATTCTTTCAAAATCGTTACAATTGAATTAGTATACGATTTTTGAAAATATCATGAACACATCAACGTTAAAGTTGAAAATGAAATTCTATGAAAATCTATTTTAAAATCTTGAGTGTGAATAAAGAGTTTCTTTTTTTTTATTCCAAATTTTAAAATCAAATCAAGAAAAAAGTGATTTTCAAGTTATACTCGTAAAATTTAGTTCTGGCTTAGAAATTTTCAGAAATGATGATTTAAAAAAAAAAACAATATTTTCATTGATTATTTTTTTTTTTAATCCATCTCTAGAAGAATTTTTGCGTATTTCTTGGAACGGAAAGGAAATTATAGGTAGGTAGGTAGGTAGTTGTCTAGAAGTGTCTTTCAGATTTTGCAATTATGAACTACTGATTTAACGCAATATCCTTCAAAAATTGAGAGAATTTCTACATACTATTGAAAGAATAAAAATTCACCTTATATTTGAACGTTCTTTGACACTGAGAACATCTGAAAGGTTTAGATCCCGAATGAGTTCTGCTATGAACCAAACATGCAACTCGTTGCCTAAAACTTTTACCTTGAGAAAAATTATAAAAATGACAAAATCATTTTTAAAAAGTTCAAAATTCGGCACAACTCATGCATATAGACTTATTTGTATGAAAAAATGTCAAAAACAACGTACAGCATTAAAATTTGCACTTCAACGGAGCAAACGAGTGGTAGAATAGGTATACTTATCATCGCATCAAAATACAACACATTTTGTTAATATCTGTAAAATACATTCGAGTTAAATATCAGCATTAATCAAAGCATCGAATTATTTTGCCAACCACACAAAATAGTGTGAGAAGATGATCACAAAGATTTTTGTACACATAAATTATTTTTCGAATAAAATTCCATTTACCTACCACATATATTGCAAGAGTATGGTTTCTCTCCGGTATGAATACGTTGATGGTTGTACAAAGTTGACAATTCTTTGAAACTTTTCCCACAATCTTCGCACGAGTATGGTTTTTCATCACTGTGATATAACATATGCCTGTGATAAGATTGCTGGAAAGTGAAATTCTTGTCACAAATATGGCACGAATATGGCATTTCCCCTATAAAATGAAAAATTATACATGGTAAGTGGATTTGTTTGGATTGAAAGTCAATCCCATGGGACATACCATGAGTAGGTATCATTTTTGGATGATTACAGTTAGCCCAAACATAATTGGGATCAAAAGTTTTTTTGGTGAATATTGTCTAGGGTGGTATGCTGAACAACATACTAAAAGTCCCCGCCCCTGCCTCACGAGATACCCCCCCCCACAGTGGATTAAAGCCCTCCAAAATCAGTTTTTCGTCAAGAGCTCCTGAAATATTGAATTTTGAGTAAAATGAGCTCAGTGATCATTTCATCTCCTCTCCAATACCTATCAAATGAGCTATCGACCAACTCCCTAGCCTCAAGGGGGGTGGCGCTACAACCCCTCAAAGTGACGTGATTTTAATAATTTTACATTTTATGATTTGGGACTTGTAACCTGTTCTAATTGATAAAATGAAGTCAAACTTGGGGAATGGGATTCGTTTTGGAAGCTATAGTTGATCTCTGGAGTGGGGAAGGTCAAAGTTGAAAATTACAGGAAGGTCATTTTTTTGGAGGAGCATAACATGATCCCAATTGGGTGAAAAGGGTCCAAAATCATACCATCGACAGTACCCTACCCTGTGATCAACATATCCAAATTTCAGCTTCCTAGGTCATCCCCACCCCATTTAAAGCGGAATTAAGGTGAAAATTCCCTTATTTTGCCCCTATTTTCAGTTTTTTTAGAAGGAGTGGGGATGACCTAGGAAGCTGAAATTTGGATATGTTGATCACAATGGGAATACTGTCTGATGATATGATTTTGGATCCTTTTCATCGATTTGGAGTCATGTTATGCCCCTCCAAAAAAGTGACCTTTCTGTAATTTTCAACTTTGACCCTTCCCACTCCAGAGGTCAACTCTAGCTCCCAAAAGAATCCCATTCCCCAAGTTTGACTTCGTTTTATCAATTAGAACAGGTTACAAGTCCCAAGGGTCGTAGCGCCAGCCCCCCTTGAGGCTAGGGAGTTGGCCGATAGCTCATTTGATAGGTATTGGAGAGGAGATGAACTGATCACTGAGCTTATTTTACTCAAATTTCAATATTTCAGGAGTTCTTGACGAAAAAATGATTGGGGGGGCTTTGATCCACTGTTGGGGGGGGGGGGTTAGTTAAAAACCTTTGATCGCAATAATGTTTGGGTTCACCTATTTTTTTCTGCTATTTGACTGGGCTAAAAGTGAGAATTTTACAAACCTGTGTGCAAACGTTTGTGTTTTTTCAGGAAGTACTTAGTTGTGAACATTTTACCACATTCTTCGCAATTCCATTTTTTTCCATCGTGTGTTTTTAAATGCTGATTTAAATAGTATTCCTGTGAAATTTAAAAAAAAATCTTTACAGGTTACCTGAAAAAATATGATTTTGCAGAAGATAGAGATCATAAAATAGGAAGATTTGAAATAAATTATTTTTTGATGAATCTAAAATTAAAAAAATTAAAAATAACATTTTGAAAAATTATTGGAAAAAAGTGTTGGCATATTTTTTGAGAATTGTTACCAAGTATTATTTTTGAACTACTAAAAACATTTTTCACTGTCAGGGTACCTACTCTGGTGAAAAATAAGTACCACTAATATTGTGTACCTACTTTTTTGAAATATTTGAAGCAGATATTACAGTAATATTGTGTATCTTGATTTTGACTCTCTTCAGCTGATGCTGTTCCATGAGATCGTTCGTCTGAAAAAAAAAAAAACGAAAATGTATAACTTTACTTTTTCTTCACTGAGACCTCAAGAATGCCCATTTCTAGCATCTAAAAAACATTAGAAAAATTCTAAGTAGAAATTTTATCCAAGTCAACTCATAAACTTTAAAGCAAATTTTTGAAAATTTTCAACGAATTACTTTCCAAGGGGGGCATTCTTACTAAATTAGATTCCATGACTTCTCTAAACCAGAATTTTACTCATTATTTCCAGGCATTTATAATTTTTTTTTTGAATTAGGAATTTAAAATCAAGATAGGATATAATTAAATAAAAAATCAGCTACTTACTCATTTTTTTAAATGTGATTTTGTCGAATTAGGTATCTACCTACTTATCTTTGGAATTCAATGAGCCAGGGACGATACAAATTATTCAAATTTTAAAGTAGGTACCTATCTTGTCTTATTGGAAATTCATTGTTACGAGAACCATTTTTGTCTTCATTAAAAAGTGAGCCAAAAACCATGATCAGAAATCCGGTTTTTGGAAATTCAGATCCCCCTACCCCGTTAGGGATCAATTCCATGATTTTTCAATACATCAATACCATATAGCATAATAATTTAAACTAAAAAAAAAAGGACAAAAGTCTAATAATAATTTTCATAAACACAGAACTTTAGAAACAAACAGATGATTATAAGTAAACATCAACATTGAAATTTGAATTTTAAACGGAAATCAATTGAAATAAACACTAGAGTCTTTGAAGTATGATAAATTACGAAGAATAGGCTCACCTTATCCTAATTTGCTTACACAATTCAATATATTCAACGTACAAATAAACCATCCAAATTAACGAAGATTTATCTCTTGCAAATATTTGTTCTACAGGAAGGTTGTTGGTTACATTTTCGCCATTGAACATTGCTCGTGATGATTTTAGGAGGCCAGCAAAATACTAAAATTAGAATCTGATGTTTCGATTAAAAATTCTCGAATTCTTGGTTCAAATTTTTGGACTCAAGCATGTTCAAAGCTAATTTTTTAAAGATACTCGTATACAACCATAAATTTCAATTTTTCAAATAAAAATTAAAAATACAAATCTCCAACTTGAAATTAATTTTTTATCAATTTTCTAAAATTAATCTGCATTTTTTCCACTGCAAAAAAAGAACACTAAAAAAAACTCAAATGGCAATTTCCTAATTTTTAAAAATAATTTTCCAGCTCAACTGCTCAAGCTGAATTTAGTGAATTTATCTGAACTTGATTTTTAAATTAAAGTGCAATTATTTTTCTCAATTTTTCTTATCTAGATAGATATTTCAATTAAAAAAAAAAAAAAAAAAAAAAACTGAATTGTCACGGTTTTGTAAATTTTTCAACTTGAAGACCATTTTTTCTCCAAAGTCAGCTTATGTAATTTTGAAAAAACAAACTGTCCTCTTATATTGATCCGGCCAAACTGACTATACCTACTCTCACAAAACTATGACCAAGCTGTATTTCTAATTCTACGAGACATTGATCCAATTGCTTTGAGCACATAATATCGCAGCTTGAAACAAACTGTTAAAACAATACATATCACGTCACATATCAACCCATCAACTATACATACAATCGGTAGCTAGAATATTAAACAACCTGCAGCACCTAAACCTATGTAGGTAAGTATCTATTAATTTTTAATTAACCGATCAAACCATATTGTAGGTACCTACCATTTTGTAAGTGATGTGCTACTTGTTGATGAATCAACAGGCTACCTCTGATTTTAAATTTCTTTTGGCACTGGTGACATTGATACTTGAAAGCTAACACGTTTTTGTTATTTTCCCCATGCATCAGTTCGTTGTGTAACATTAAAGTGGAACTTTTTGAGAAGGAAGTCGAACAAGAAGTACACTGATAAATATCAGCTTTATTAACATTTCCGCCCGAGTCACCATTTGTATCACTCTTTATCACCGTAACAGGTACATTTTCACTGGCCAAATCAACGTGTAAAATATTCGCGTTATTTTCATCGTCACGATTTATCGTAGATATGGCAGAATCATTAAGTAAAGCCACCGGTGCAGGTAATTGCGATATTTCAAGGTGACCAGCGCCGGCACCATTATTCTCATGCGATGGCCAGACAGCATCGAACAATGTTTCAGAACAATCGGTAATATTACCGAACGTGCTTTCGGTCTCTGCCAGCTTTTCAGAACGTATTTCTACGTTTTTAGAAAACTGCATTAAATAATTAGTTTCATCGTTTAACGCAAGTTCGTCGACTGATTTATTCACAGCTGAGTCGCCGTTGATCGAATTCGCTGAATTATACGACGACGTGTTGATCGAATGCAAATCGATAATTTGCTGATCGTGACATTTACTCGTATGTAAATCGATCCCTTTTAATTTCTCGTTCAACGAAGTTACCAAATTGGTCTGTGCGAGGTTCAAAGTGACCGGAGCCGAACCGCAGTTTAAAATATGGGCGCAGAGATGAACGGTGAATTTATCAAACCCTTTGAGAACGTCTGAGCATAAAGGACACACGATTTGACGGCTCGAAAACGCGATCAAGTCGTATAACAACGTTTCCTCCGAGGTGAAATTAACACCCATGCAAAGTGGACATAGTAACGCCATATCTGAAAATTGAAATGCAAATTACTACATTAATTTCATTATTCAACCAGCGTACCTAAGCGTTTTTATACAAATTAACTGCTGCTCGAATGAAATAAAACAATCGTTTTATGCTTACTTGATCGTATAACGAGCGAATTTACACACATTAAATATAAAGTAGTTTTATAGAAACAAAACGTGTGCATACAAAATTTAATGAAAATGTGTAGGTTGACGTTTTTAGAAATGATGTAGGTAGGTATTGATTTAGGTTAGGTATATCTAGGTACATAGTTGGACGAAAATTATGTGAATATTTTTCAATTTTCGGGATAGTCAACACAACAGTTCATTATAAATATAATTAATTTTTCATTTTTTAAAAATAAATTTGAATTTAATTTTTCGTAATTTAAATTCTAATTTTGACTAACTCCCAATTCACCCAATTTTTCATTTCTTTTTTTTTAAATTTGAGAAGAAGCTGAATTTTAATTTTTCTAATTTTAGAAAGTTTTCAAATTTTATATTTCAAGATACAAAAAATAAATGGATAAAAATTAAGGTAATCAAGTTGAGATACCTGAAAGTTAGAGGGTCTATATGTACATAAACAGTAAATTCTACTTTCGTCTTTCAACCCCCTAAGTATAGGTATATTTTTTGAACTTCCAGCGACCTTTTGACTTTTCCAGTTCTTGTTATAAATTCATTTCAAGAAGAAATTTTCCAGCACCTTGGGATGAATCTTCTCCATCCCCCCTCTCCCCCTTTCTTTCAGAACCTCAGAAAGATGAGAAACGGATCTTGTACTCCCCTCCCCCCTTCTGTACCTATCTACCTACCAGCTGTCTTTTTTGCTCTTTTGAATAGGTAGGTATGTACATTGATACGTGAAATACTGAACCCATATTGTAACCAAAAAAGTAGGTCATTAAGTAAATACACAATAATTAATTTCAACAATTCATGCCACGCCTATTTCTGAAAGAAAAAAAAGCAACAAAAGCAGGTAGATAATTCATTAGTATATTATAGTATTTGAATTGACGAAAAAATGAACAAAAAACTTACTAATTTTGATCAAAAACTACAATTTTGCCCAATTTATACAACTCTAGTGAAATTTCTCTCTAATAAAAAAATAAAAATAAAAAAAAACAAGTAGAGTTGAGTAAAAATTTTCTGCTCAACGAGTTTTTAATTGAAAAAAAGTAAAAATTGATTCTCATTCGAGAGTACCTAGGATTGTTTGTGACATTTTTTAATGGTAGGGATTAGAAGGTAAGTAATTTTGAACGATTTTGATGATTTGGCAGTAGATATTTTCAAAAGCTATTAAAATTAATAAAAATTATTAAGAACCGGTGAAATTTGGCTGAATTTGGCAAAAATATTCTTAAAATGTGCTTAAAATCATTAAAATCTAGGAACTAAAAAATTGATACCTATTTCAGCAAAAATTTGTAAAAATTTTCTAAAAGTTGCGTAGAACGTCATAAAAACACGTCAACAATTAAAACAGCCTAAAAGGATTTAAAATTCATCAAAAAGTGATTAAATTTGAGGAAAATTTGGCCAAAGGAGGAGTTGCGATAAGGCCATTTTTTGGCCCCACCTAGTTTTCAACTCAACCACTCTAAAAATGTTGTAATAAATGTCCGAAATACAAATCCGTGGTTAGTTAACCCAAAATGACCATTTTTTGGGGTCCAGGGGTTCCCAAAAATGCGAATAAAAAAATAATTTTAGGAACCACTGAGTATCATTTTCAAAAACTTTTTTAGCGTTAAATATCTTTTTGAATCTGATAAACGTTATGTGAGGTGATTTTCTTGCTTTCGACCATGGTGGACAGAAATTTGGGGGGGTTTCAATTTGTTCAAAATTTTGGAACCACCATTTTGATCTTACCCCTTTGAACCTCGCTAAAAAGCTTTTCACAGTTTATTAGTATCTGAAAGACCTCCATCCTACCAAATTTTAAGCTCAATAAAAATTTTCGCTGGTACTCAAAAATCAAATTTTCCAATTTTTCGTAATTTCGATATTTTGGGAACCCCTGGAAAACTATAAACCTAGGATTTGCGTCAAACGTAACGTTTTGAGGCATACATATTATATTCAATAATCTAGATGAAAAAGTTGAATTAAGCTCCCTGTATATTCGTAATTTTGAACCCTTTTTTTAGAGCCTCCCATTTTAGGCACCCCTAAAGAAGGCGTTTATGCATAATTTTTCAAAAAAATTGAAGAATTTACATTTGAAACACACCAGCAAGTGCTCGATAATTTTTCGAATGATTTTTCCAGTAACTTTCAAAATTTAACTGACGATAAAATCACGTTGTCACGATTTCAACATAGTAAAAATCTCAGAATTTGACCCAAAATAGCTCAGTTTTGAAAGTTACTGGAAAAATCATTCGAAAAATTATCGAGCACTTGCTAGTGTGCTTCAAATGTAAATTCTAATAAACTGTGGAAAGCTTTTTAGCGAGGTTCAAAGGGGTAAGATCAAAATGGTGGTTTCAAAATTTTCAACAAATTGAACACCCCCTCCCCCAATTTCTGTACACCCGGATCGAAAGCAAGAAAATCATTTCACATAACGTTTATCGGATTCAAAAAGATATTTTACGCTAAAAAAGTTTTTGAAAATGATACTCAGTGGTTCCAAAAATTATTTTTTTATTCGCATTTTTGGGAACCCCTGGAGCCCAAAAAATGGTCATTTTGGGTTAACTAAACACGGATTCGTATTTCGGACATTTATTACAACATTTTTAGAGTGGTTGAGTTGAAAACTAGGTGGGGCCAAAAAATGGCCTTATTGCAACTCCTCCTTCAGCAAAATTATATAAAACGTCAGTTTAAAATGACACTGCAATTTTTCGTCAAATTTCACTAAATTTAAACGTTTTTTTGATTTTTTTTTTTACTTACTTTGATGCTGTTTTCTAGTTTTTTAGCATTATTTTCAGCATGTTTTCACAAATTCTTTGAGAAAATTTTGCTTTTCAACTTTCTATAACAAATGTTACAGAGATTTCATCAAACTTTGATCGTTTTCATCTTTTTGATGATGCTTTTGTACTTTTTATGTAATTTTTAAAAAGTTCGAAGTCCAGAGTTCGGACGTTTTATGCAACGTCATGTTAAAAACTGTTTAAAACAGCGTTTAAAAAAATAATAGAGTTTTAAACAAAACAAAAAAAGTTTGAAACAACATGTTTAAAACATGTTTTTTTATACCAACTTTTTTTTCCAAATTTTTCAGTCCGTTTTTGTATTTTTATTGAGAAAAAGGGATAAAAATATAAAATTTTTAGTGTTTTTATTTTAAACAAAAAAAGAGGGATTTAAACAACAAAAAATCGTTTTGTTTTTTTCTAAAAAAAAATACCTATCATGATATTTTTAACATAGCTGTCTATTTCAATAATGGTTTATGCAGTCTGCGCTGAATTTTGCAAAATTCTCTCAAAACTTCCTCAGTTGTCAGCGATTTTCAATGACTTTATTGCTTTTTTAAAATGCTTTCATGCTATTTTACTATTTTCAAATGTACTTCAATTTTTTTTTTTGCAAATTTGGCTAAATTTTACTAGAATTTCTCCATTTTTTGATAATTTTTATTGATATTAAATTAATCAAAATTATCAAAAACTGAGGATTGCTTTTAAAAGTGTTTCCATGTAATTTTAAACATTTTTTGATAATTTCGACTGATTTTCGCCAAACTACACTGAAATTTTATCATTTTTCGTAGTACTGAGCTGACCGGTTTTTACTTGAAATTTGTCGAAAAGCACTTTCAAGATGTTAAAAGTCTAGAAATGTGTAGATGAAAATGACATTTTTAGCAGTTCTATATCAATGTTAACTAGAGTAAAAAATAAATTTTATTTTTAAAAAATAGTTTCAAACATTTTTTAGAAGTTTAAAAATACGTCCGAGAAATTGAAATTCCAGCACTGAGCTTCCCTGTTTCAAAAATGCAACTATACAATTTTGAAATTTAATAGAACGCGTTTTGTGTAAATTTCAACCTTCGAAAATCCACCAGATGAAGCTCCAGAATAACTACTGAAAACGTTTCAAAATTATTACTAATTGGTTCAGAGGGAGGGAGGGAGGGAAGGGGCATGTACTCCAAGTTTCAGCTTGTCGAGTCAAATTAGTTGAAATTTTGAGATGAATTTTTGTATTTCTGAGGGTTCGTCAGGGATAGTAGGTGGGTTTTCTTTTATCTGTAGTGTAAGTCTGTTTTGTTTTAGTTGGGGACAGTTGAAAAGTATGTGTTGGATGGATATGGGTTCGTTTCTGCAAAATTGGCATGAGGGTTTTGGTTCTTTTTGGTATAAGTGGTTATGAGTAATTTTTGTGTGGCCTATTCTTAGTCTGGTAATCAGGATTTCTTCTTTTCTGTTCAGGTGGCCTAGATTTTTCCAGGGGAGAGTAGTTTTTTTATGTTGGAAGAGTTTGTTTGAAGTTTGTTGTGACCAAAAGTTCTGCCAGTTAGTAAATGTGTTGTGAGTGATTAGAGATTTAATGTCATCAGGAGTGAGAGTGGTAAGAGGGGAGGGGTAGCGGCTGTTTTTGCTAATCTATCAACAGTTTCGTTTCCAGTGATACCTATGTGGCTGGGAACATACATGAAGCTAATTGAGTAATCATAATATTGAAGGTTAAAAAGGGACTTATGTATGTCTTGGACTATGGGGTGGTCAGAAAAAATGTTTCGAATGGATAGCAGTGAACTTAGTGAGTCGCTTTGGATTAAGAATTTTTTATTTTCTGATTGAATGGAAATTATGTCTATTAGGCAATGTTTTATGGCAGTGAGTTCAGCAGTAAAAATTGAGGCACAGTTGTGAATTTTGAAACTGAGAACTTTGTCATTAATTGAGTAAGCATAACCAGTATGAATATTAGAAATTTTTGAACCATCTGTGAAGCATAAGTTATATTCAGTATAGTTTGATAACAGTTCTAAGTAATGACTCTTGATTAATAATGGGGAGTGATCATGTTTTGGGTAGTTTCTTAAGTAAAATTCCATCTGTATAGGTTTGAGAGACCAAGGGGAATAAGATATTGGTTGATGTATTAGGTTTTTTAGGTCAATTTGTAGGTTGTTCATATTTTTGATAAATTCTGGGATTGGACCTGAAGTATGGAGGAAATGCTGAGAGCTGTAGACATTGAGTGACCTTTGAAGAGGGTGAGATGGATTATTTGCAACAGTTGTTAAGAATCTGTTTGTCATGAGAATTTTCCTAAAATCAGGAGGAAGCTCTGCTGCTTCACAATAAATACTATCAATTGGAGACGAATAGAGAGCACCTATGCAGATGCGCAAGGAGGAATTTTGAACAGTTTTGAGAATGTTAGTAGTTTTATTTGACAGGTTTGTAAAGCATGGACTTCCATATTCAATTTTACTACGTATCAGAGCTTTGTACAAGTGAAGTAATAGTTGGCGTGATGGGTTATACTTTGGATTTTTAACAATTTTTAGTAAATTTAGACGTTTGTTAAGTTGAGCTTTTATGTTGAGAAAATAAGGCGTCCAAGTAAGTTTTTTATCAAAAGTAAGTCCAAGGAATTTAGTGGTTGGTTTAAAAACTAAAGGATGTCCTTTGAATTCAAGGATAGGTTCTGGGTAGGTTTTATTTCTCTTGGTAAAAAGTATACAGTGAGTTTTAGATTCAGAAAATGTTAGTCCATTTGTTTCAGCCCATTTTTCAATACAATTTAGAGTTTTTTGGATCATTTCTGAGGCTAGTTTGATGTTATTTGAACGTATTGAAATGTTTATATCATCTGCAAAAATTCTTAAGGAAAGAGGTTGAGGAATAATACTACAGATATCATCAATTAGGAGTATAAATAGGATGGTGCTAAGCACAGAGCCTTGAGGGACTCCATTTTCAATATCAAAAAGTTCAGAGTATGTATTTTCAATTCTGACTCTAAAGGTACGATTTGATAAAAAGTTTTGAATAAAGTAAGCTAAATGCCCTCGAATCCCTATAGAATGTATTTTTTGAAGTATTTTGTATCTCCATGCTTTGTCAAAAGCTTTTTCAAGATCAAAGAAGACTGAGAGTACAAATTCTTTATTTTGAAGGGCAGTATTGATTTCCTGTGTAAGACTAAAAAGATGGTCCAGAGTAGATCTTTTTTTCCGAAAGCCACTTTGAAAAGAACTGAGGGAATTTGTAGAGTCAATATACCAAGTAAGACGTTTCATAACCATTTTTTCTAGAATTTTACATGGGACAGAAGTTAAAGAAATAGGCCTGTAACTGGAGGGAAGGTGAACATTTTTCTCAGGTCTAAGTATGGGAATGACAGTTGCAGTTTTCCATGTTTGAGGGAAGGAATCTGAAGACCAGATTATATTATAAAGGTGTAGTAAGTCATTTTTACTGGTGTCAGAAAGATGTTTCAGCATAATTATATGGATGAATATCATCTGGTCCAGGTGATGAATTTTTGATGTTGTGGTTTAAACAGTACAGTAGTTCGTTTATAGAGAAAGGTGCATTGTATGGTTCAAGGTTTATCAGATGAAAAATCAAGTACTAAGTTTTCAGTTTGGTTTTTGATTGTTTGAAAAGCTTCACTATAGGAACTTGTTGCTGAGACTTTAGAAAAAGATTGAGCCATGGTGTTAGTTATGTTATCTAATGAAGTAATAATGTCATTGTTGTGGAGAAGATATGAAATGTCAGATGGGACATAGCAGCCTTTTAATATTTGTATTTTAGTCCACATTTCTTTTATACTAGTACTGTGAGTGATATTCAACATAAATTTGGTCCAACTATCCCTTTGTTTTGATAGATTTGTTCGGCAAGCAATTGCTCTTTTTTTCTTAAAGTCTATGAGATTGTTAGTAGAAGGATATTTTTTTTCATGCTCTTTCAATTCAGCTTTGTTCGGTTCAAAAAAAAAAATTGTTGGTTGGGATACCTCCCTTGTAAGTGTAAGAAATTAGGAATTGACTTGAATCTGGGTTTTATTTTTTTGCAGAGTGAGTCAAGGAAGGATGAGAGAGGGATAGAGATGTGCAGTCTGAAAAGTGAAAAGTGAAAAGTACTTTTCTTTCAATGAAAAGTTGAAAATCCAAGTTCCTACTTTTCACTTTTCACTTCATTTTTCAGTTTTCACTAAAAAAAAAGCCCAATTAATTTACTCATCAGAGATCACTGACCTCATTGATGAAGTCAAATATCAAATTTCACTCTCTCCACTCCTCCACATTCGCAATTCAGCACCCATTTTTTATATTTTTCACTACATTTTTTTCAAAACTGAAAAAACCAAAAATGTTAGAGGCTCTAGAAAGGCTCAAAACTACCACTATTTAATTAATTAGGTGGAAAAAAATGATTTTGTTTTTTTTGTGTGTTTTAGATAGGCAAAAAATACATCAATTTGAAGCTCTTGCAGAGAGCTTTAAAATGAGACTCACACGATTTACTTTTCTTCACAACTTTTCATACTTTTCAATGAACTTTTCACTTTTCATGTCACCAAAATTACTTTTCTGAAAAGTGCACATCTCTAGAGGAGGGAGTAATTTTAAAAAAATGAATTTTAAATTCTTTGAACCTTGTTTGGATGATTTGAGAAGGGGTAAGGTTCTCACTTCTCAGTCTAACTCTAAAATTATCGGTCAAGTACTCATCGCTGACGTGAAAACAAAAAAAGAAAAAGAAAACTAGTTACAGCTTCAATCGATTGAATTTGTTTCTAAAAACTCGACAAACACGCCTTATGATTTCATTGTACCTACGCCATAAAGTTAGGTAGGTACTCATACCACTTGAACTTATCTACCTCATGGCTCATTGTGGTTTTTTTAATTTAATTTTTTCTTTCATTTCCAACATCAAGTTGAAGTATCTTACTTAGGTATCGTAAAATTCAGAGAACTGCCACAGCCTAAATCACAGAATTATACATACCTATTACCTACGCATACCTTGAATCATCACATCATCGACTCAATTGTTCACCTAAAACCAGCACTCTCACTTTTCGTTATTACGATGAAGTAATTGATATGAAACCCAAATCGGACGATTACCTACACGAGTACCAAGACCAACAGTCAGAAAAGAAGAAACCTGACTAGGCCATAGACTAGGACCACTACCACCAAATTTTTCTGGAACTGACGTAATAGTTTAATAAACCAGATTAGGTACCAATAATTCTCTCGATACATACGTACGATTGCAACGTGGGCATACGAATACTTCATCGTCGTCATAAATCCATCCATATATAGGTAGTAGAGTTTTTTTTAAATATTCGCCAAAATTTATTTTTAGTTTTAGTTCAACCACAGCAGAAAAATAATTCAAATCGCGAATGGAAATCGATGACGATGAAGTATATCTAAATAAGCCTATATGCAATGTGTATGAAAATAACGGAAATTTACAGAACGATTTACCTAACCATCGTAACACGGTCGTCGTAAAGGAATTACATAATAATAACAGTGTACCTAATTACGTTCATGAAATCTTTCATATTTAAAATAGAACGATTCGGTAAACAAATTACGAATATAAATTATTCGAGCCAACCAGACGTTATAATATTTATCTAGATGTAGGTAAGCAGCAGTACTCGTATACATATAACCTACAAAATATGCTGTCTACGGTGTTTAACTCGATGGGAAGTTTTAATTTGGAATTATTTCAGAGTTTATGTGCGAGTACTTCGCCAACAAAACACATCGTTACTATAGTCTCTCCTTCTTCCCTCTTCCCTAATCACAGCATCAAAATATTATTCCACGCTTCTTTACACCAAATCGTTCAAGATTCATGAAATGAATATTTTTTTTTACGAATTTAAAACACCTAGAGTAAAATTTATTAAACTATAAGCAACATTGATTAGAATTGCGAGAGTTTACAACACGTATCTACTAACCACATAGTTCACAATTTGAGACTTCGTACTACGTGCCCTCATCACACCCCTCGCCCTTCCCCACAAAAATACGACACTAGGTAATACAACATAAACCTACATATGACATAATCTATACAGTAGCTAAGTTAATAATAACTTTCAAAGAAGTTAATGCACCGAAATCCACATCAAGCGTAGGTAGCTAAGTACTTAGTCAACTTCGATTCAAAATTAGCATGCATTTTCATTTGGCCATAAACTACGAGTATTAAAATCCTCGGTTTATAATTTACCAAGTTTATTATAGCCTAACTAACAACACAAAGTTTAAAGGAAGCGAGGATTTAAAGAAAAATGTGTAAAATGTAAAATGTTCGTTCTAATGAATCAATTCAACAGCAAATGAGCACTATTAAAAAAAAAAACTTTAAAGCGGGTAATTTTAGATACATAAATGCACGGAAGAAATGTTCAAGTTTTTTTTTTTTTTTGAACTACGCCTTTGATTTTGAACATAAATAGGTCAAGGATGATGAAATTACAGGATACCGCAAAAGGCGACATGATGTGGTGTATTTTGATATTATTTTAATGCGATAGTAGCCGTCTTGCAAGAAGACGTTATGGGTATAGTATTTTCCTTTGTAATTTAGGTACATGTACTCAAAGGTCATAGCACCGGTATCCTGTGGTTATAGTTATAGTGCAAAATACAAAAGGTGTATTTGCAAATGGTGCGGTGGTGGGGGAGTGAACGAGTGAATTTCATCATGAGTACCAACGTCATATTATATACGATCGTGTAAAGTTTCCCTGTTCAGTTAAAATGTATGTAAACATGCTGGGATACGTATACTTGAGGAAGTTTTTGAAAATTATAATAAAATCCACACTCCACAGCTATAAACAGATTTCAATACCGTTAGTTGAACGCTAATTCATTATCAAGATCAATTTTTAGAATTTCGTGGATCAACTCAAACTATACACATCTGACATTACCTATAAACCTACTACATCACCAGACATTTATTTAACGGTGGGGGGAGGGGGATTGAAATTCAAAAAATTAAACGATTTAGCCAATTGGAGAATTTTTAAGCTGTTTCAGAAAATTAGGGAATTTTGAATAATTTTGTATTTTGAGGGGGGGGGATTATATAAATTTCAAAGATATACAAAGTTTTGAAATTTTAAAAAATTGCTCAATTTTCTACAATCTCCAAGTTTTTAAAAATTGCCAAAATATCCAAAATTTTGAAAATTTCCAAAATAACACAATAATTTTAAGATTTTAATGCAGTTTTATATAAATTCAAAAATTGTTGAAAAATTTTACAAATTTTGATACTTGTTAATAATTCTGGCAAATTCAACACTTCTGAAATATTTCAGAAATTTGATGATTTCATTTTACCCTTAGAATCAACCAATTTTAACGATGTTGGAAAATTTTAAAATTTTGCATAAGTAATTTAATATGCCAATAAAATTTTAAAACACTACAAAATTGAGTTGAAAATTCTAAAAATTCTATGCAAATCTGAAAAAATTTTAAGCAATCCCAAAAATGTAAGAAATTAAGTACAACATATGGAGCAGACACTCAATCTCTTCTCAGAATCTATAGAGCTCTGATTCGCTCAAAATGTGATTATGGGTTGCCAAATTACTCATTAGCTAAACAGTTGACACTTGAATTACTGAACACTATTCATAACACAGCTCTTCGACTAGCTACTGGAGACCTCAGAACTACTCCTATATATACACTTATTAGTTATTATATCAGGAAGCATCTGAAATTCTCCCCTCTATACCATCAAAACTCATCCTTTCAAAATTTTTCATTCACCTTAAAACTGTTGACAGCGGCCTCTCTCTCACCATAGACTCAAAAATTGATCCCAATCTCCCATATGCTTATGACTCATATCTCTATAAAGTCTCCTCCATTCTAAACTCCATTCAGCTATATCCTCTTCCACCATTCTTTCCAGAAAATCCTACAAAAACTAAGAAGAATATTCTCTCATTTGATATGTACATCATTACTTGAACACACTCAACTAAATACCTACTCAAATCATCAAGAACTTTATTGCTCAGTATAATTATGTACCTAATGATTTCATTTCGTTTTACACCAATGGGTTGAAATCTGTGAATCGCTGTGGTTGTTCAGTTGTTTGTGATAATGAGGTTTTGCAATTTCCACTACGGCTGTGCTAATTCAGTATTATTTCATGTGAACTATATGCTATACTTACATTTTCAAACATGGTAATTGAGACTGAGAGCAGAGTCGACAAAGTTGTGATCTTCACCGATTCACTAAATTCCATCTCTTAACTAAGATCTAAATCTAAGCAACATTCAATTTCCTCAGAAATCTCATCTCTCCAACATGACATGAATGTTACCATAGCCTGGATTCCCACCCACTCGGGAATTTTGGGAAATGAAACAGCAGACTTAGCAGCAAAGCAGTCACTAAGGATTTCACCTGTACTAGAAACATGTGTTCCAGTGTCTGATATGATGGTAGCTGAACCCGAGTCCTGCACAGTGTAGTTAAAAAGTTATCTGCATTAGTTGTTGGACGAGTGCAGTAAGCTACCAAATATATGTAGCTCATCCAAAAGCAGTCATAAGTTATAACCGCATTAGCTGTTGCAATTATACCACCAAATGATTATTCTAACGTAACTAGTAGTTAAAATAACCACACTACCTGCAATTATACCGCGTTCTTATCAGAAAAATAATGTTTGCTTCCTTCTTATCTGTTTGATGAGTTGCCAAAATGTATTGATGAGACACCTACAGAACCGAAGCTAACTTACTGCTGCATGGGCAGGTAGTTGTAATTAGTCATTCATCAGTTGCACGCACTGACAAAACTAACTGCAATTAGTATTGTGTAGTTAGATTAAGCCTTAGCTCCTGCAGTTATCCGGCTATTTTAACTACACCGTGCAGGACTCTGATATGTTCACAGTTAATTCCCAGCCAAAGTCACACCACCAGGCACCAACATTCAAGATTTACCCAAGAAGCAGGCCGTTGCCTTATGCTGTGTATGTACATGCCATACCCTCCTCACCCACTCTCATCTGTTCAAAAAAGAATCCCCTCCAATATGCTCTACATGCAAAGTCCAACTCACCATCTCCCACATCCTACTCACTTGCCAAGATCATACCAATTTAAGAAACTCACTTAACTTTCCTAAAACCCTACCTGAAATAGATCATCACCCTTCAGTCTTACTCTCCTTTCTCCAAAAATCCAACCTCCTTTCATTAATGTAAGAGTAGGTATAAAATGACCCGTGACTCCTAGCCTTGTAGCTGTACAGGGTACGGTGACCAACCAACAGGTAACAGGTAGGTAAGTAAGATAAAAATTGGGAATTTTGCATAAATTTAAAAAAATCCAAAAACTGTACAAAATTAAATGATTTTTGTGAATTTTGGTGACTTTTAAAAAACCTAAAAATTGTAAAAAATTGAGAAATTTTGAAAAATTTCCAAATTTTGAATATCTTGGAAACTTTTAAAAAAATGGTGCTCGAAGATAATCAAAGAAATTAAAATTTTGTGCATTTTACCAATTTTTAAAAAAATGAATAAGCGTGAAAAATTGAGCAAAAATTGCAGAAAAAGTGGAAATTTTTTCTAAACTTATAGCAAAATTTTGTATAGAAATGTGACAATTGTAAAAAATTAAGCAATTTAAATTGCAAAATTTTGTCTACTTTTGTGTTGGAACTAATCAATTGCAAAATTTATCTATAGGTTCCAACTTAGGTATATAGGTACATATTTTGATAATTGAAGAAAATGTAAAAATTGTATAAAATGGAACTATTTTCAAAAACTTGAAAAATGTTTTTCAAAATTTTGAAAAAAAAAATCCAACAAATTTTAGAATTTTGTTTATTTTAAATCCTTTAGAAATTCTGAAAAATGCAAAATTTTGTATTTTTTGATAATTTTGGAAAGTTTTAGAATTTTAAGAACTCGAGCAATTCTGAAAAATTGCTAATTTTGCTTATTTTGAAAATATCCAAGTCAATTAGCAAAATTTTCATCAGTTTGGGAAAAATTTTGAAAATTTTCAACAACTTGGCAACGTTGACACATTTAAACAGGTTTTCTACGTTCAATTACATGCTGAAAAACTAGACACAGTTCTGATTTCGATTAAAGTTGAACTTTCAGGTTCTTTAAATCAAGAATGAAGCTATTTTTCAAAACTTGCAAGATGAAGAAAAAATCAAAAACAAAATGGAAATAATTTCAAATTCTTGACAATTTTTACTTTGGAACTTGATACTTATAGCCATATAAGTGATGTTAAAAGTTAAATTCCAAAAAGTAAATTTCAAATCAAATTTATCAGTATATTTTCAGAATACTATAATGAAAACGTTCTGACTATCTCCACGAGTCAAGAGAGAGGCAGAGTTGAGGGTTTGAAGGGATAGGGTATGCTTATAAAAATTGGAGTTTTTTTTACAATTGTTTCAAAAGACTGAAAAATAGATAATTTTTGCCATTCGTTTTAAAAATTTATTCTCATAAATACGATAAATGCAATATTTAAAAAAAAATGGTAACAATATTACAACTTATCAGTCATCACTTTTTCAAAAGTAATAAGTAATAACCACATATAAATTACGACACATCAAAAACCAAAAAAAAAAAGTCATTTAAAAAAGAACAATCAAAAAACAACGAGAAAATCGAAACAAAAGTCTTTTTAACGTAGGTATAAAATAACTAATTCATAAAGGATCAACCTTTCAATGATAAAAAAATTAATTCAACTTAAATTAAAGGACAAAAAAAAACAACTCTCACGTCACGTCGTCAACATAAACATAATATAGGTAGGTAGTAATAATAGTAAAAATACTCTGGTACGAAAAGAAATACGATGATGGAAAATATATAGGTAGGTATAGGTAATCAATGGCTTCAGGATCGAATTAACTTCTGCCATTGTAACGATTCAGTTCAACGATCAACACAAATCGACTGGAAATGTCAAAAAAAAACCATCGAATACATTTAAAAGATGGAGATAAAAAAATGAAAATAAAAATTATCAATTGAAAAAATACTAATAATCGTAAAAAATCTACTAATTTTATTTCTCAACGCAATCTACGTTCTCAAAATCCTTCCTTCTCTCTGTTCACCTGCCAAGATTAAAAATTCATTCCTTCTTACGAGATCAAAACCAAAAGTGACGGTCAACCGATGGCTATTTAATGAAAAATTTCACGCCTTCAAGGCTCTAGCATCTTGTTCTGTCATATCTTCATACATTCGCGAACTGAATTCCTCATTTACGTAGTTTTCAGTGGCAAACAAAATGAGCAGGTATAGAATGGACCTACGTATTCGAATAATAAACGTAATGTGGGAAATGAGCAATATATATTTCAAGGTTTGACGTAAATTCCCACTTATTCAGGTAGGTCTGCTTCTAACGTACTCGTATTAATATTAATTATTATGTATACTTCGTAAAATACCTCAAAGGATACCCCACCCACCCAGCTGCAGAGAGCCAAAAATTCCACCTGAATGAGGAGTGAGGACAAAATACCTAAGTACAAGTGAATATTAAGTTTTTTCAACCTCACAGAATAAAATCATAGTTAAAAATTCAATCAAGAAAAAAATTCAAAATATTGAATAAAATATTTTATGACCCTCGTTTTGGAAAATCTAGGTCAAAGTCAAGTCTTTTTTTCATCAAAAATAAGAAATATTCGAACATTAAGTAAGATCTCAACTGAAAACACACACAGTGAGGGGAAAAGGACGAAGAAAACACAACGCAAACACTGCCAAAAATAAAAAATAAATTACCCTATCAATCGAAATATTTTAAAGTCTTCATCAAACTAGAAATATTCCAAGTATAACTTCCTCTTCGAGATTGATTAAACCTACTCGACAAAATCTGTCAATTTTCTCCTCCTTTTTTCACCCCATCACCTCCCCCACGAAGACAACTCGCAAACAGCCGGTCACTAAGGAAATTCAACCGAGGCACGACACGAACACAGACAGCTTGAGCCAGCTCGTAAATTCGTGTCCTGAAAAGGAGAATTATGTAAATAGTAACGACCTAGCTTGGCATTTTACAATTAAATCATTCTATGACGTCAACGACTTTTACTATACGCCCCCGGTGAACCCATCAAGTATATTGATAAAATTCAATACCCAGACCAGACCAACATTAAAATTAGGTACATATTTACTTTACGTACAAATGGTATACATATACATACATTAGTATCATTATGCTTTGATTTCAATCCCCCTTCCTTATTATAAGGACCTACCTAATTACCCTGTAAACACATCTACCTTGAACCATTCGCCTATTTATTCGGACAGCGTGATAAAAAGTGTTTGAAAAGGTCCAGTCGACAGTCACCAAACACCAAACAGATTGAAATAAGTAATTATGTAATGAATTCGACGATGTCGATATGGATAGGTGCTGAATGGCAAGAGGTAATACTAATTAGTAGGTATACCTATATCTTTTTTAATACGATGACTACTCGGATAAGTCGAATGGTTGGTGATTAGCTCATCATATAGGTGGATCGTTTAAAATAACAATGTATATTCGTTAAGCATGCGTAAACACCTTCATACAGGTAGACTTCCTATTAATTATCAATATCTCGCAAGGAAAAAATAACGATGGTTCTACTACTTCTACTAAAAAAAAAAAATTCAACTGAAAAAAAAATAAGGAAGACTCATAGAAGCTGAAATGATTATTTTTCATTTCAAACTACATATACAAGTTTCTCAAAGTTTGTGGGTTATTTCCATCTGGAATTTTAAAAAAAAATGACATAGATTGAAAAAATTATGCAACTCTTTTCTCCAATCTTGGAATTTTTCACAACTTGGCAATTTTTAAAAACAGTACCCAATAATTTTACTTACAACTAAACACGCAGCTAACTAACTGTAGTGTTCTTTTTTTAGATTATATTATAGTGCATTACATCTACATAAGTGGTATTTTTAAAACGAGCTTTTTAACGTTGTACATAAAGTCAGTATTGCCATTTCCGGAAACGAAAAAAGACAATATATCGTAGAAAACTGTCAAAATTCTTGTTCGACTGTTTTGAAAGTTTTTTATTTTATTTTTTTATTGCTGATTTTACTATAAAAAATTTCAAGATGCAGAAGTCCTTGTCAAAACCCTATTTTTCAAACATTTTTGATGAATATTTTCATTCAAAATTCCTACTCAATTTTAAAACTGAAAAAATTAACGTTTTTTTTGCATAAAAAAACATATTACACTTATTTTGGATTTTGACGAAAAATGGCAAATACTCGTAAGTTTATTTTGAGTGGGAAACCACCTGAAAAAAATTGAGCTTCCTACATTAGTTGTAGTACAGTAAGCTGAGTCAAGGATCCACAAAATTGGGTAATTTAAAAAAAAAACACGGTTTTTTGAAAGTTTTGAATTGTGCCATCCTTGCAGTACCTCGACTTCCCCTCCCACCCCCCTAGTGCAATGTTCACCTTCTTTCTTACTCATAGAATTATTTCATGGTTTTTTTCAAACTCCATTTTGGAAAAACTAATGCTGGATTAATGCTTATCAGGCTAAAGTGTCCTCTTCACCCCCCTAAACCTTTTTTCGGATCATTTTTATCAAATTTTCAAAATTCATACAATTTAAACAAAAAATGGGAATTTGAACAATTCGATTGAAATGATTGCAAAAATTGTGATACTTGGGGTATTTTAACCTACGAGGCTACGAAGTACGAACTCAGAGTAGATTTTTCTGAAATGAAATTTTTAACAGATTAAGAAGTTCAAATAGTGCCATAAAATTCATATGAAATGACCAAAACGATTTAAAAGTGGTATAAACCAAAAATAAATAACCGTAGTTCAAGGACAGGAGACTCCATTTTTTTCTTCAATATTTCCACACTTTTTCTATGTAGGTAGAGGTACGTAGCTCTTATTTTGTAGATCATTATTAGATCGATTGCACAAACAGTGTTTTTTTGATATTATTATTTTTTCGAGGAGAAAAGAAGGGAAGTTTCAAAACAAAAAATAACACTTGCTTAAAATATTTTCTTATTTGAAAATAATTGAAATATTATTCCAAAATCGGAAAAATTCGTTTCAAGTCAGAAAAATCCGCAGAAAAGTTGAAAATTTTTTCCAAAATTCTTAAGAAAACGCATTCAAAATGATGACAGAAAAATTAAATGGATATGAACCTACGAGTATAAATAATTTTCAAAAAATCGTACTTACACAAAAAAAATATTGGAAATGTCCTATACCTACAATCAAGTTTATCAAAATCCTTTCGAAATTTCGAATAAATCCATTCAAAATCAGAACCTCTTCAAAAATTTCAAAAAAATAACTACATATTATTTAAAATTAGAAAAGTGTGCAAAATTTGTTCGAAAATTCATTTAGAATCCTTACAAAATCATGATGAAAATTCGGGGGAAAAAACTTAATTTTTGCAGAATTGACTCACGTGTGACCCAAAAAGCTGACTACCTGAAATCACTTCAAGTGACCAGGATTAGAGTGACTGGCACGAGTCCAAATTTGAGTGTTTTTATTCGTAACTTCGAGAAAATCAGAAAATAGCTTTCACAAAAAATTGTAAAAATTGAACTGGATGCTTAAAATTTTTATGAAAGCCTTTCTTCGCCATTATTTTAATTTTTCCAAGGTTTTGTAACCAGTTTCGGGCAAGTAGGTGTAAAAAAGCGAATTCTTGTCGAGTCAATTGAGAGAAAAATTGGCAACAAACAACAATGATAGAAAATTCAATTCAGAACCTAACTATGTATCTACACTTTTTTTTTTAAATATAAATTTGAGGCCAAATTTCGAAAAAATTTCAATTTAGAAATTTTTGGATGGGTATGTATGTACACAAATTGTTTGAAAAAATGTAAAATCAACTGACAATTTTTCAAATTGTTTGATTTCGACATTTTTTGAACTTTTTATCCGTTTTAAGGATCATATTCACATTTTTCAACATTTAGGGTAATGTTTTTCAGAAAAAATTTGGAACTCTAAAAATACTTTCAGTTCTTGGTCGCTCATTTTAAAAGTGGGTCAAAAAACGAAAAAAAATATACATCCAAAAACAACGATCTATGTATAAGATTTCAGCAGCCAAATTGAATTCTTGAATTTTTCACACAAATGACAGGAAATTCCCCATCAAAAAACTTGCAGGATTTCGAATTTTTTGACCATGGAAAGCTAAAATTTTAAACCACCACAATATCAACCAAAATCTAAACATGACATTTTTCGATTTTCAAAAAGTTTCTTATTCACTCGTTTTCCTCGCTTCTCCCTCTCAAAAAAAATACAAAATATTAATCTAAAGAATTCTTTAATTGCAAATTTTGGTCAAAAAAAATCTAATACCAATTCTTCTACGTTATTCATCATTAATGAAAGCTCTTTATAAATACGAGTGTTCTCAGCTGGAGCATTGTGAGCGACGATTGTTATACACGAAAGTGTGTCAAAAAATGATGAATTGATTTGTTTTAATTTGATTTAACAGCCTGGCAATCCAATTTAAAGAAATGAAATTTATATTTTCGCCAACACACAATTATCGAGTTGCAATTTAAGAATCAGCTTATCCTTTATTTTCCTACCATTTTTAGACCAACTTCAAAAAACAATTTTTTTTCAATTTTTCTAAGCCAAAAAAACATCTTAAACTACCCAATGCATCTTATACCTAATTTGTAAAAAAAAAAAACAACTGAAATTCAAACAGGAGCTCACGTAAAGCCAGAAGAAGATTAAGGCAATGAAAGGAAAGGAAACATGCAAAAAATGCACCTTACACGACAACTTTCATAGCAAAGAACACTTCCTGACACCTAACTCGACTTTTACACGAGAGAAAATTCAAAACAAAAGCAGGAAACATGAAAAAAAAATACACATTGGAAAAAATGAAAAAAACACAGTTTTAAAATTACCCTGAAATGTGTTACATTTCAACGATATATTTCATTATCACACGCAACCGCACTTTGCAATTTACTAGGTAGGTAACTCGAAAGGCTCAACTTTGTATACTAGTTATAACCATCAACATTTTTATATCTAGTTAAAAAATCACCCCTGTAAACCTATAGGTAAGTACAACAAAATTGCACAATTTCACATCAACGATAAGAAAAAATACCAGCTAATAACAAAGAGAAAGAAAAAGAAGGCAAAACACAGTGAGTTTAGTTCCAGGTTTAAGTATCAGTATATTACAACATAGAACTTGAACGCTTTCAAAATTTTTCATCATTATAATTATTATCCTAATGGAGGAAAAAACGAGTGGAAAATTACCTAAAAGGTATTAAAATGAATAAAAAATGATGCTCGAATAGGAATTTTCAATTTTTTCAATTTTTATTAGCGTATGGAGTTGGTCGGGTCATTTTTTATTCATAGGTACTTTTCTATACCTATATACGTAGGTGTAGGTACATAAATACATACGAGGTATTCACACGCGTAAACCTAAACGTATACATTAAACGATCGCACGTTTATCGTTAAATATTAATTACTAGAATTAAAGGAAAACATTCCCCCATTATGATGAAATAATACAAATTGTACGATGTACGTAAGGCATGCTTTGTTTCACGATAAGCATTATTTTCTCACTGCAAAGCACAGGCTGCAGCTGAACTGATAAGATGGAAATACAATATAAATGAAATTCCAATGTAAAAATTAATCGTTTCTGGGTTCATTTCTACAGTTCGAAATCTTGGGAAATGATTTTTTTTGTGCATTATAATATGTATTATTTAATTAAGCTGACTTTACTGCTAAAATGAAATGGAAAAAAGAAGTTTTCAGCACCCCTCAACTCCTTCTTTCTCTCCCGATGAGAATAACGATTGAAAATCATGACTCATTTTTCAAAAAAAATATTTCTCCCACATTCATTCGTTTCATAAAAATAGACAACAGATAAAATATTACTATCGTTACATTGCAAATAGGAAGCAAATAAATGATGATAACGAATAAAAAAATTGATCTCACGTGCCACTTTACAAACACGTTTCCAATCGAAACCCAAAGAGAGGAAATATTCGCAACGGCGATTAATTGGAGCACAAAAAACACGGTATATTCTGCACCATGCTCAGCTCGAGACTCATTCAACCGCGAATAAGATAAGAAAATTCATCGAAATATCGATTAATTTGTAATTTGGATTCGTTTAATTCGGATTGCATTTATTCCTTAATTTTTTTTCTCAGCTGAATTGGTCATCTCATCTGACGTGAGAAAACCCTTTTCCACTCGAATTCCTTCCATTTCTCTGTACACATGTCTACTTTCATCTAGTAAATGGTAATTTCAAAGAAAATACACCGCGGTTCGTTTCAAAGTTAGAAATCATACTGTAAAAGGAAACCCAAAATCAAGATATGATAATTCAAGTTCATCAGAAATCAATTCATCATAAAAAAAATTCGATTCGGTTTTTCGTAGAAAAGGTCCGACATTTTTTCGTCGAACTTTTCAAATGAATCAGAATAGAATGTATAATGTGGGATGAGAACAGAACAGACAGAAAGTGACTGACAAAAAAAAATATTATTTTCATTCATCAGATTTAAATAATGACTACTCGAAATTTTTTTCCAAATACGTGTGAAATTCAAAAGAATTGACAAAAAACATCCCCTTTTTAAAACGTCTAAATCATTTAGGTATAGAAACGTTTATCTTTCGATCGTTCTCTGTTGTATGCAAATTACTTTTTTTTTTTTTTTTTTGCAGTTCTTGGTTCTTCTAACGAATATATTGATCTATCTGCACAAAGATCACCACACCACTGGCCTCGATTCTTTTATCATCAATACGTACTACACGCTACGAACTACATTAGTGGTCTTAAAATAATTATCGCCTTCCTATCTTTCTTTTTATCATTCATCATTGTTTTTCAACACCCAGCAATGCATTAGAGGAACCAGATGAACGTGTGCATAGGTCGAATTAATAATATCATTCGAGCTCAATAATGAAAGAGAAAAAAGGTACCCACGAACCAACCCACGAGTAATCATTCACAAGGAAGACTAATTATACTCGTATCATTATTAAAAACGAGAAAATGAAGAGAAAAAATAACGTGCATGCAGTTCATCACACGTGGTAAAGATTACTTTATGCTCGTGTTCACCTTCTTCTTCGAGCATCGAGAAACTCGGTAGGTACCGAAAGACCTATGTAGGCTACGTGTTCGGAATAATATTTACTTTTTGTATACTCTTCTTCTCTTTTTTAATTAATTAACAGTGCCCACACAACATCGTTCAGTTTCCGGACCAAGCAACAAGAGATATTTTACTCGTTTAATTTGACGAGTTAAAGAAAGTGCGATCGAGTATTTGTTTCATAATTCCATAAGGGACTCGAAAAATATTATATCTGTGCATCGTTCTTTCTCGATAAAAATCCATAGGCAACTAGAGCAATTCTTTCAGACGCATTTCCTGTTGAGTGAATAGAGGTTTGGGAGAAGAGGTATCACGGATTTACGTACCCATAGCCCCAGAAGTTTGTTTTCAAAACCATTCAAGAGGATTTTCAATCTACTTGATCAGCAATTTAAAAAATTCAGAGATCTTAAATTTCAAAAAATTAACAAACAAACAACTCACAGGGCTCTTACTTGAATCACCCCCCCCCCCCAAACAACCAGAGGAATCAAAAAAGTTTGAAAAGGTAAGCAAAAAACCAATCAAAAAAATTACAAACCGTGAAAAAAAACACATTTGTATAGAAAAAACACCTAAAAAAAAAACATGATCAAAACTGACAATTTTGGCAACCAAAAAGCAGGTGGACTTTTATGAAATTATTGATGAAAAAGTGATACTTCGTTGCAATTTTTGTTGAATTTTTGGTTTAAAAAAAAGGGAGACTTTTTGGTAATTTTTGACAAAAACGTTTGACTGATAATTTCAGCTAAAGGCAGGACATTTTGGCAGTTTTTGACAAAAAAGTGAGACTTGGGTAATTTTTTGGCAATTTTTCATGAAAAAAAGGCTATTTCGCAATATTGGCAAAAAGAATATTTGACAATTTTAGCAAAAACCAGGTCCTTTTAGCAATTCTCGAAGGGTGTCTACAGTAATTTATTGACTGAAAATCACTAACTTTTCACCATTTTTTCACTATACCTCATAAAATATTTTTAATCTCCCCCCCGATTGATTTTTGAATTTTTTTTGGTTTGGACTTTGCAATTTTTTACATCTGTAATAAAAATACAAAATGAGCGAACTCGAAAAATAAATGAAATTAAAAATAGAAAAATTCAAAAATACAATGTCAAATTAGCAAAAAAAAAAAGGAGATCTTTTTGAAGACTTTGACCAAAAAAGTGAGGTTCGAGGACAATTTTGGCAAAAAAAACAGCATTTAAAAAAAACTTTGGTAAAAAAGAAGAACGTTCAGAAAGTTTGATTTACAAAACAGAAATTGTTTGTATATGTATTTTGACAAAAAAAAAATAGCAGGGTGTCTAACAAAACTTGCAGAAAAAAATAATGATTTTTTCATGACCTATTTTTCACATTTTTACCGCATAAAAATACCCCCCCCCCCCAAAAAAAATAATTAAATAACTTGAAACAGCGAGGAAATTGAACAGGGTTGCCATTTTTCACAAGATTAAAAATTAGGAATTTCAGTTTTTTCATTTTTCTGATTTTTTTGCTTTTTTTTTCATTTTATGGGCTTTTTAAAAAATTTTCAAGGGTGTTTCGAGCAAAATTCATGACTTTTTCATGACTTTCATGACTTTTATAACCGTTAGATACCCTAAATCGACATTTTTGACAATTTTCTCCAAAAAAAAAAAACCAAGACTTTCTCGTCCATTTTGGCAGACTTTCTTTTCAGAGGGAGAAAGAGGGGGAAGAATCGTCGATTTTTTGAGAATTTTTTTAATTCGTGAAATTCATTATTTGGAAAACTGGGAATTCGATATTTTTTTCATCTGGGAAAGTTCATTTGGGGAAATTTTCAAGAACCCGAGTCGACTTGAAATGGTTTGTAAGCCGTTCTGCAGCATTCAGAAATTTTTTTGGAAATTCTAGTTCTCCAAAAAATTCTATTAAGAATTGTTCAAATGAACCTTGGCACTTACTTTTTCGAATGAATTTTCAATTTTATGCATTTTTCATTACCTTTCAAGCAAAACATTGCTGAAAACCATCACTTTTTCACTACTTTCATAACTTTCACTACCTTGTAGACAGACAGGTGTCTTGAGAAAAAAGTCCGACTTTTTAAAAATTTGTAGCCAAAAAGTAGACATTTTCAGCAATTTTTGCCATACACGAGATTTTTTGGCAACTCTGACAAAGACGGAAACTTTTTTCTATTTTTATTTGAAATCAAGACCGATAATTTCAGTTAAGAGCAAATATTTTCAATGATTTCGTGATAAAAAAAAAACGATTTTTTGTAGGAATTTTCACCAAAAAAGCGAGACTTTGTTGCTTTTTTTGTCGAAAATAAAAGTAACATTGACATAGGGCAGATTGGCCCCACTGCCGAAGGTAGTGCATATTTTACTGACCCCTTATATTGAAAATATTGGGAACGTGTGTAAATTATTTAGAAAAGTAGAAATCTTGCATTCTTCTGTACTTTACGTACATGACGTCAGGTCGTTGTCCGAACCCCCTATTTAAGGAGTTCGCGACAAGGACGTTAGAATGACAGATTTATGATGTCTTTAGTTAGCGACGTATGTGGCGGCATTCCACCCCCTGTGACAGGTCAATTAATCAATGATCTCGCGGCTCGCGTCGTGATGACATTTATGATCGTAGATAGGGTTTAAAATAATTATTTATGAGCTTTGTACTTGTACATAGCAATTTTCACGAATTACACATATACCACCACCATTTAGGGGTGGGATCTCGCTACTATGTACTCTCTATATTAACGATTTCTTCAGAGAAATCAGTAGTCTTATAGTTCTTTAGGAATAGTGCAACGTCGTGCTTTTCGCGTGCATCTCTAAAGATGTATCTATTTCGCAATAATGCAAATATTGCATGTTTTTAATTAATTATCACACTTGGTTTCGGCAAATGCGCACTCATTGATTCCTTGTCGCCTGTTAATATAATTGAATCGTGAATGCCTCCCCATAGGGGAAGCTGTCGATCGAGCTATGGTTGTTTGTACCCTCTTCTAGCGAGGTAATCTAATTCGTTTTATTATATTTAATCGATCTTATCGTGATCGGAAATAGTATCTATTTTGGTGATTCGTTATGTTCGCGGCATATTCGGATTATGCAAAGGGATACGTGCGGTCTCGTTTGGTTAAGTTCCATCGAAGCCTTTATTATTGGTAAGGCCACTGATAGAGATGGAAAAAGCGTATAGTGTTCTGTAAGTAGTAATATTTGTATACTATTTAATTATAAGTTTTTGTGTCGTTGTACGTCTGACTAAAATGTCTAGTGCAACGACCTTAATTAGATGAATACCTCGTAATACTATTAGGTGCCTTATAGGTATATGTTTTTCACGCACCATTCCACCTGCGAGTGGCATGGGCGAAGTTATAATTCTTGTAAAAATTAGGTATCTCCTAGCTGACTTTCTCACTATAGGTAGAGTTAAGTTATTTACGTCTCCAAATATCATTCAGTCAAATGCTATGTGAAAACATAATTGCACACAATGTATGATTATGACGATTTGTAAATAGTGTAAATACATAGTTTAAGTAAAACAGCGTTTTTATTGAAGACTATGAACATTGAATGTGTATGGTTGAAATGATAGGTTACAGCCTTCTGAGCTAGCTGGCAACAGGCAATTATTCCCCACGTAAGGAATAATTCCAAACCTCACTGAGTACGAAATCAAACTTTTCCTTCTCAACCTTAAGTAATCTATCCGTTTCCGACTATATCATATTTTGGCGCCCAAACGTGGGGCGTACCTTCTAATTTTTTCAAAATTAGAGGTGCGTTCATGAGCTTGTGATTTGATTCACCTACTGTGGAGTGAAAAAATTGTCGGATATAATGAACTTTGGTTGCAAAGAATATTTGTTCTCGTGATTGATACCTAGTACCTCCTTGAAAGATATTTTTTCAGTCCAAAGTTTCCGATGACATTGTACTGCACGACACACAAGTGAATTTAAAAATTGCAAACTCATCACAAATCCATCCTTAAAAAATTCCTTTTGATCCCCTCGAACCAAAAGACTCAACATAACTAGTCTAGGCTCGAGTCTAAAATCCATTTTTGCCAGTTAATTTTATTATTGCCATAATATTTATTAGCCTAGGATCGTGTAATTTTATGGAACCCAATACCAGTAAAAATGCACGAATTTCAATTAAAATGGCTCGGATTGTGCAATTCGAGTAAAATTATTTTAAATTAGGATTTTTTGAAGTTTCATGAATAATGGAATTTTAAAAAACATTCGTTAGGTAGGTCAGTGATTTTCAGTCTTATCCCTTCGGAAAGGATAACGATCCTGAATGTCATTGAACCTTGATGATAGGGAGAAATATTTACGTTTTTGTATTAAAATTAATTTAGAAACGCGAATAATTTCTAACTAGTAGGCCTAAATTAAAACTATATTATTGCTAGATAATAGGTTAGAATATGTATGTATTATTGAATTTGACAATTTTGAACTCGTCAAGTTTGAAAACTAGTCAAATTTCAATAATTTAGATGTTATATTTTTTCCTTTCACGAATCTATCTTCTGGAATCTAGATTTATGTGAAACGAAAATACGCGTATTTATTTATCACCCCATTTTTGATTACTGTTTTGCTGAAAATTATGAGTAATTCAGTGCCGAAATGGGGCAGTTAATTTAATTAAATAATTAATCTAATATTACTAAAATTACCTTAGTTTTGGTAGATTAACTTAGCCTACAAATTTCACTACACTTTTGAAAATACCAAATAAAGAGTATTTTCTCGAAAATTGTACTTGTTGCTTAGTCCTTTCATCCTTTAGTCCTTCATCGCGAAGGGGGGGAGTCGTTAACCTTGACATCGTGTATATAGGGCAACGATCTTCGTTAAAGATGACGTTCGCGATCGGTATAACAGCCCTGAGCGAGGGGTTGCAGCGACTGTTACAACGTTCGAATACTCGTAACCTCCACCTACCCCGCCACCACCGGCGGCATATTTCAAAGGATGTACGCGAGATGTAAAGCAGAAGGGTGCACCGTTCAATGTCGAGGAATGCAGTGCCGATGACCCTTACATACGAGGCGCACGACAGAGCCATAAATCCTCAAGATTTGTTTATTTTTACGACCAAAGGCGTGAAATAAAAAGGCTGAGCTGTCAACGACAATGGAACCTCCCACAAACTTGGTCAATATAACATCAAGAATATGAGCTTCCGAAATCATTGTGCGTTTGTTCCTCGTGGGTGATAGTACTCATCTCTATAGTGCATTGAGCTTATGAATACTCCACCAGCTTTAAGTACTCGCAGTAGGGTAAGTAAAAAATCGTTTGTTTCCTTGGATTTAGACAACTGTAATAGTCGTAAATCCACTCGCGTAATTAAACTCGATCTAAATATGGACCAACCTGAGAGTCATGTTTCTGATCAATCGATTTTGAGTGATCAATCTCCGACACAGACCAGAGAGCCTGTTAGAGAGAATGATAGTAATGCGAGTACACCTTCCGATGAAGGTTTCGGTACTCAAAGTGACTCGTGTCTTTTCGATCCTGAAATGTTTAGGGATACCACTGACGACGAGGTCTATGCGATTTTCAAGAAAACTTGGGATTGGAATCGAGAGATTCAGTCTAAAGTTAAGTCGAATTTCGAGCATAATGAGCGCGAAAATACGAAAGCAAAGAATTATGCGAAAGAGGCCAAGAATGTAGCGGTATTCTTGAATGATAGGATGCAGAATATGTCTATACAGCAGGATAAGCATATCGAATCGACGAATGATTGGTTGAAAGAGTTGACAGATAAGTTGGAAGAGACAACTATTACGGTAGTTGAAACGAAAGACAAGACTGTTGAAAATTCTGATAACATTCAAAAAACATCTGAAGTCATTACGAAATTGCGTCGCGATATGAAAGCGAGAGATGAAGGATCTAGCAGAATGGTTGATGAAATGAATTTCATCAAAAGTGCGTTTCGTCATTTACCTCACGCCGGAATTAATAAACCGAAAACTGTCGGGATAGATCCAGGTTCTGTTAAGAATGCAGGCGTCTACTTTTCTGACGACTTACTGCATTTTCCTCACGAGTTTCTAAATGAGTTTGAGTCTTATTTTTCCAACACGAATGCTGCTGAAAATCATAAGGTTTTTGCCTTCAAGAAAGTGATTTGTACAAAAAACAATCACCAATTCTTGGCAACAGTCCGAGATATCCACCGTTATGATCAAGTAAAACAGAAGTTCTTGGACTATTATTGGGACCGAAGGGCCCAGAATGAAGCCATGAAATTTTCTAAATACAGTTTCACAACGGCGGACGATATCAAGGATATGGCAAATCAGATGATTCGGTGGGCTAGGTCTTTGTCTCATCATCGACATGGTGACGAACAGGAGCTTATTGAACTTTTGATCAATAAAACTCCGCCTCAATATCAACAGAAATTGATAGAGACAGGACAAACGTTGGAACAATTTATTGATAAAATTTCAAAATTAACTAAGATTCAGGGCGATACCGAAAATGAAGTACCGATTACTTTCCGAAAGCGTAAATACGATGACTATTCTAATCGTACGCCGACTACTCAATATTACGCGAAATCGTCGTATCCGACTAACGAGCAATTGCAGACCTTATGGGATCTCGTAACCCAGAAAGCGAAGCAATCGAGCACAAATAATCGATACAATCGCGTCAATATTCCTTCGGAGGAATCAAAAATTCAAATCGATAAGAACGTGACCTCATACCCCAATAAAGAGAAACCTGAAGTGAAACCCACTCAGGCTACCTCTCAAACAGTGTCCATTCAAAAACGCGATCCGAATACCTCAATATCGAATTCGAAACCGTTTAACGTGGATAAATATGGCAATTTAGTTGCCAACAAAGCTAAACCTCGTACATACGCGCCTCCTGCCGCGGTACAATTGGTTCAATTTGATGAGAAAAAGGATAAATATGTCGTCGTAGATACTCCCCAAGAAGACCTGGAAGACACAGTGACCATGTGTAATTTACTGAACGAGATGTTTGAGAATGAACCAACCGAAAAATTGGATCTTCAAACGATCACGATGGCAGTAAATATGATGACAACTGAATTATCTCCTGATCCAAGTGAAGACGAAGAAGAAAATTCAGAGTCGGGAAATGCCAACCACTAGGAAGCCCAGGGGCAACTCCTAGTGCTAAGAACGCCCCGATGAGAGACATTCTGAGTGAATACATATGGGTAGGCGATGGTTTGGCCCATTACATGGCCAGAGGCGAAGTCATTTTGTCAAATACACTTCCAGATTATCTACGCGACCAAATTCCACTTGAACAACTTTATAATCGGTTATTAAAAGTCAAATTTCCACCGAATTCCAATTTCATTCTATCTGCCGGCCAGCTAGAATTCAATTTTTCCCGGAAACCGTATCGTGTAATTGAGCGTCAAATACGTAATATTATCGATCTACTGCTCGATAAGCGCGCGGAGAGCATAATTCTATTATTTCCTCTCGTAAAACCGCGAAATATAGACGAGCCCGACGTAAAATTATATCGGTACATCGATTTTAAAAATTTATACGCTCGAGTAGCAGCTCATCCTCGAGTACTTTTCTGGAAAAATCCGTCGATGAAATTTTTGAAAACAGAAGTCATCTGTGAAGAATACAAATTTTTCACGCGACCTAAAATCGGATTACGTCGCGAGATAATGCCACTTGAGCAGAAATTCCATTATATTCCTACACTTAGGCGATATTTTCCATCGATTTTGGAATATCGTGACGTACGTAATTCGATACTGATGGAAATGATACGTCAACGAAATTTTGAAGCATGGATAGAGCATGTAGATAATATGGAAAACGAACAAGACTTTTCCGATGTCCAAGAGAATGTGTACGAAACTGCTACCTTAGCAGTAAATAACATCACCGAGACTCTCGTTACGAAACCTAAAGTTTTTAAACCTGAGAAAGTCATCAGAAAGGCATTTAACGAAATGCAAAATGATCCTCGTTTATGGTCAGATTCAGCCAAAGACCAGAATTTAGGTGAACTTCTGACCTCCAAAATTAATGATCTACGTTTACGTACAAAACAAAAACGCAAATGTCAGAAAATTGATGATCGAACTATAAAATCAATCGACGCGATTGATAATGCTTCTATTGGTAAAGAAGAACCAGAAACTCCAACAACGCGTCAATTGGTCACACAAAATATCGACGATCCAGCTTGTGTGATACCTGTAATTATCGGTAATCGAAAAGTGGCTCTTCAATTGGACTCTGGGGCACTGCCTAATGTTTTGTCCCGCCTAATGGTCAAAACTTTCCTACAAGAGGCTCCAGATTCGATTAAGTTCATAAAGCTACAAAGAAAAGTTCAACTCAAATTGGCCGATAATTCGCTAATTTCGGCTGCTACTCATATCGTTGAAATTAGAATGATGATAGGTCCTATCGAAGTCAAAGTTCCTTTCTACATGATTGATACTCCAGGACAGACATTCATACTGGGTAGAATGTCTATGGAATATTTACGTATGAATTTAAAAATACACGAACGTACTGTAAAATGCAAACCTGAATTCTGTGAAAAATTCAAGGTCCCATTTATGTCTACGATCGAATTTCAAAACCCTCTCACAGTATTTTCTCTCGACGTAGCTGATGAATGTGGCTCGAGAATTACTTGGGTTGAAGAAGAGATTTTTGAAGAAAGAAGGACAGCTATTAGAACTTTTAAAGAAAATTTACGCAGCGATTTGAAACAAGCAGTTGAGAATGGTTCGATTACACAAGAGCAATCGATTGAAGGTTACGAGAGATTAGAAAAATTCTCTGATATTTTTGACTTAAACCCCGGAATGTATACTGGCGAGCAAGTAAAATTCAACTTTCCAGAAGGCGACGAACACCTCAAGCCTTGGAGAGGTGAGAAATTTCGTCCAAGCAAGAAGCTATTGCCAGCCTTACGTCGAGCAATAGCGAAAATGCTTGCCCTTGGAATTATTCGATACTCACACTCGCCTTATATCAATACTTTAGCTCCAGTCGTAAAGAAAAACGGTGAAATTCGTCTGTGTCTCGACGCAGATGAATTAAACAAGTATTTGATCAACGTACTTACAGAACCAAATACGATTTCCAGCATGATCTATGACAATGCTGGAGACAGACTGTTCTGTACGCTCGATTTTACGGCAGGTTTCTGGCAACTAGTATTGGACCCAGAATCACGAAAATTCGTAGCATTCCAAGTTGAGGGGCAAGTCTATGAATTTATCAGATTACCTTATGGACTAAAAATCTCGTCAGGCGAATTCGTTCACATGATCAATCAGGTCATTGATAACGAAGATGGTATCACAAAATACGTCGACGATATTAAAATTTCCGGTAAAACTTTCGAAGAAACAATCGCGAGGCTAGAAAAAGTTTTCCTACTCATTCGCGAACATGGCTTAGTACTCAATCCTACCAAGACTCAATTTTTTCGAAAGCAAGCAGATCACTTAGGCTTTGTTATATCCGATGAAGGTGTTGGCAAACAAAGCGAGAAAATCAAGAAGCTTGAGGAATTTGAGAAGAAGCATACAAAGCGAGGCAGATTTTCACTTTCCAAGAAAAATGATATTTTGGCTCTGGTAGGCAACACTGGCCTATACAGAGATTTTATACCCGAATATTCACAAATCGTCAATCCTATCTACGAATTGACAAAGGGTGATGTACCAGTCGAATGGACTGAAGTTCAGCAGAATGCTTTTGAGAAATTAAAGGCTGAGTTTCGAAAAGATTTTAAACTTCAGCAAGCTCCAAAAGAAGGCGATTTGTATCTCGATACAAAACTCTCAGACGATGCCATGAGTGGTGTTGTCTTTTATATGGAAGAAGAAGAGAAACGAATCATATTATTCGTCTCCATTGCTTTTAAAGACCACCAGAAGAAATTCACGCTATTCGATCGTGAAATTATGTGTCTTGTAAAGTGTGTACAGAAGTTACAGATATGGTTACATGGTCGTCGCGTTCATGTACGCTCAAACTTACTACCTATCATAAATCGTTTTCGAGAAATCGCGCAAACTCACAGAAAAGCAGCCCACTGGATTACAGTTCTGAACTGTTACGAATTAATCTACGATATGAGCTCGTCAAATAAAAAGCTCTATGACGTAAAAGCTCCCGATCTAGAAATCAATCAAGTCGAAATTACAGATCCACCCTCCCAGGAGGAAGATTCACCAGCCGTGATCGAAAAAGATGAATTCGAAACAAGTCTCGAACCGTTCGAACTTAAATTCTTAAACGAGAATATCTCGGAACTTCATCAAAGACTTCGAAATATCGCGACTTACCAAAAAGCCGATCCGTATTGTAAAAAACTAATCGAAACGTTATCCGAACGAGTACCCGCGAATAATAAGAAATTGAGAGATATTAAAAAGAAAAAGATGTCTAAATTCGAACTTTTTACTAACAATGCAGGAGAAAAAGTCCTCTTACGTAAGTTAGAAAATGGGTCAAAAGTCCCATGCTTGCCTGACGCCTTATTCTTCGACACAGCGGACTATTTGCACTGTGCTTATGGTCATGTAGGTGCGAACAAGTTAGATGTCATTTTCAGACGAATTTACTATCATAATAATTCTCTTACCTACATTCGCGAAGTCTGCAATATTTGCATAGTTTGTAAAGTCAACAAAAATTATGCAAAACACAAAACCATCGAATATGCTCAAATTGAGGCATATGCACTTGGTGATGTGTTGTCTGTCGACTTATTCAGACCCTTACCAGCGAACATGTTCGATCTTAAATATCTTCTCGTGGCAAACGATGTTTTCACGAATCGTACATGGATTAGAACTCTATACAATACTAAGAAGGAATCGGTATGTCAGAACATGGACAATATTATCAGAGATATTAAGGACCATAAAATTCGTGTCCGAAAAATCATTACTGATAATGGCTGTCAATTTATTTCGAACACATGGTACGACCTACTCGAGTCATATAATATTCAGGTAGCACATACAAGTGCCTATAACCCTCAATCGTCGTCTGTCGAACGAACGATGAGAAGCATAGGGGATAAGATTCGAGTTAAAACAAATTCGAACTATGATCCTCAACGTTCCCATCTAGGTTGGCAGGACTTAATTGAGGAAATCGAACTTGAGCTGAATAATACTCCAACCTCATTTGGATTCAAACCGTTTGAGGCCTGGGGCATCTCCGATGAGATCAGTTCAAAGATTCCTCATGAGAATCAGATATTCGATTTTCCAGGTGAACTTAAAAAACTTCGTGCTAAAATCGTTAAACAAGAACTCCCTTCTATCTCAATCTCACAGTGTCTTGGAGAAACTTTAGATCCAGACATTGATTTGATTATTGACAGAGATGGCTATACTCGAGTCACTGCTGATGGCGCGTGCTCGAAAAATGGCGATCCAAATGCGATAGCAGGTATAGGGATTTGTTTCGCGCCTGAATCACTTAAGAATGTCTCTGAGCGTATTACACACACAGACTATCCTATTTCGAATAATTTAGCAGAACTAATCGCTATTCGTACTGCCCTAGAAATCCTGACGAATAATGAAATTCGAAAAGTCAAATTATTGAGCGATTCAAATTACGCCATCAAGGCCCTCAACAACACTTGCTCTACTTGGATATCGAATAACTGGACGAACTCACGAAACAAACCTGTTCATCACGAACAATTGTTCAAAGAGATTCTCGAGTTAAGAAAAGAATTCGATGCTGTTGAATTTATTCACGTTTACGCAAGGAAACATGAGTATACCAACATCATAGCCGATTCTTTAGCCAAGAAGGCAGTGTATACGGTTGAGGAGCAAACTCAGCGAGTGTTTGAAATGTCTCAACGCCAAGTGATTGAGACATTCATTTGCGAGAAAAGGCGACTTAAGAAAATTGAGGAGGAATCGTCTTTCAATAAGAAACACCTCGATCCGACCTTTTTCGAACCAGGAGATTGGGTATTAATGACAAACCATAAATTGTCATCCTACGAAAAGCGAACTTCTGGTAAATTGTATCAAAAGAAAGTAGGACCATTTATCGTCATTCAGCGAAATGGTCAGAATTGCTATTTATTAGCATCAACTGATGATACTAAAGAGGATAGGGTGTCTAACATTCGTCAACTAACTCTCTTTATCACGAAAGCGAATTTAGAGAGTTTAAAGAACGAAGCCTGTCTTCAATCTCACATTGATTCTAGAACATTGGAGCAACGAATTAAAGATTTCCTTACAGATCATCAAAACACAGAAGATGAAGAAGACGAGGAAATTGATTCGATACCTGACGAGGACGACATCGAAAGCGAAATCATAGTAAGTAATAAAGATTTCAGACGAGCCTCCGAAGCAGTCCTGAAGGAAGTTAACAAAGCAGCAGGAGAATACCGCGCGAAAGCTCGAGCCGAACGTGCCGCAATTACCGAATTAGACTCACGACTCCCAGATGGTACCATAATGGCGCAACCACCACCTTCCACCTCAACAGGGGCAGCTGCGGACGATACCCCTCCAAAGAAACGAGGGAGACCAAAGAAAACCCCTGAAACGGATTCGCAAGGTACCACTGACAGTCAACAAACCCAAATTAGTCAACCTTCACAAGGGGCACCTGAGAATTCGCAATCTACCTTGACCAAGAAGCGAGGGAGACCACGCAAATCAGACAAGGACGACGATTCTCAGAACACAACTTTGCCCTCCGACTCGCAACAAAGTTCAGGTAACATTACAGAGGTGACTTTACCTGAACCCCAACCTGACTCACCTACATCAACTCCGGCCCGAATGACAAGATCCAGAAAGTCGCAAAATATTCCAGCCGACTCCGGATTCGTAGAAACACAGCAACCTGCATCACAATCCGAAACAGATTCGCAGCCTGTGGTGAAAAGTCCACGATACCCGCCTTTACCTGTCATTCGGATATCCGATCGAGTCAGAGCCCAATTACGACGAGAACAGCCTAAATCATACTGGAAAAATCAATTCCAGACTCAAGCTGTCGAATTTATACCCGATAATGACCAACCTCCTTATCCGCAATATTATGAAATGGATCCTGATGAGAGATCGGATACGGAGGAAAACAACAATAAAACACCAGAATAAGGTAAGCCCTAATGCCTCCACCAAAGAGTGAAACATTAGGTAAAGTAGAATTAGATAATTAATTATATAACACGACGTATTTTCTCGACCACCCTTCAAGTCGAAAATACGCATCGTTCAACCAGTTCATTAACCCTCAAACGCAAGTATCACGATCCTCGCATCCGTGTACAAGTGTAGAGGGTAATCTGTAAATATTTTCGTTAAATAGCTTCCCCTCATTGTGTTTGTCATGTCACCCGGAATTAAAACTATTACGACACAAGAAGTACATATGTATTCGTATATTTGATGCGCACGCCTACATCTATACCCTAAATTATTTATTTTGACATAGTAGCACATTTTAGCTAAAAATACCTATCGAATACCTATGTCATTTGCCTCAAATATTATAATGATTCGCGATGCAAACTAGTTTTATTAATCCCTTACTAGTCAGATGCCCTGCTAATCTGTGTCACGAATCACCTCATTTTTCGAATATCCCAATTACCGATACTCTCGAGTATAGGTACGATAAAAATTGAATCACATGGAGAAAGATAACATTTTTAATATGTTAAATGTCCCAATAAGTCGCAAAAAACGACTCATTACTACATCAATCACCCACGAATTCTGCATCTCGATACAAATTCGTGTAAACAAATGCTCCATTACACCTTCTACTATGTCGAAAGCCTCAACGAATTGAAAAAACAATTCAACTTTAGGTCAATTACCCCGACGTCTCATAGTACAAATCAGTCCTCTTCATTATACCCGTAGTCAAGTGCCCCACTGATTTGTATTATAATTATCTTAAATAAAAATTGAATACCCATACTTCGTTAACATTCCATTATATAGATTATTACGTAGCGAATATACAATTACATACAATTAATTTGTCATCGATGACGTTATTTTCAAAAAGAAATACGATCACAGACAAATTAATCTTAGTTTTAGTTTAGATTTAGTTTTCGTAGTCGTCATCTTCCTGGGAAAATTACGACTTTGAATATTTTGTAAATAGCTAGTATTTAGATAGTGTTAGAAACATGCTCCTGTCATTCACACAGTGGAATGAAGGACAAATATGATCGCATATAATTAATATACATCCCTCTAAAAACCCATAAAAATACATTCTAACACGAAAACAGTAATTGTCGTTGCACTCGAAGCAAAAAACACACCCCCTAGTTAGCAGTTTTACGACCGCCAACGCGATGTTTCGATCGTAAAAGTCACATTGTCAAATGACCCTACGCCTTAGCCTTCGCGTAAAACCGGTGGCAAGGGTGCGTAAGACATGCCGACAATGTAGCTGGACGACGCATGAGACTCACGATACGATGTTTACTACCCTTCTAGAGTAATTAATATAGAAATCCTACTAATTCCTATCCACTTCAGAGATTTCCTTATCTCTGTTAATTTCTCAAAGTAGGAATTACCCAAAATGACATTTTTATATTTTTCAAAATTTTATAGAGGCGGTGCACTGTTTTCTGCATTTCACACTTCGGTATCTTCGAATCCTCGTTATTTTTCTCGAAAAAATACCCTTCCCTGTCTATCTACGACACGTACATATCGTGAGAAGACCAAAAGGCACAGCAATTTTATGTGTTAGGAGTAGGGATATTTTTGGACCAAATAGCCAAAAATCACGTCAAAAGTAACCAGCAAAAGATTCGACGACCATATCTGTAGTGAACTTGGTGCTGAAAGGATCCATCTCTACAATTGGTAAAATTGTCAACTTGTTTATTTTTTTTTTTTTTGCTTTCGTAATCACGCATTACTATTGATCTCGTATCTACCCAAAGTGGTAGTTGCGAAATCTAGGACACTTTTCTTTATTTTTTGCTTGTAATTTTCTTTCGTTTTTTCTTTCTCCTTCCGCATGAAAACACAATGAACCACATGGAGTTATTGTGCGATAAGTGCTCTCGTCCATTGACCCATATGGGCCCTGATGTAGTTACCGGCAGGGATAGAATCGCGATTACGACATGCTTCCACCTATTTCATTATACTTGTGTGAATAATGAATATTCGTCAAGCTTAAGAAAAAACTCCCAGAATATGCGAATTTTCGAATGTCCTCGCCGCGAGTGTAAAAAGAAATTGCTAGGTACAGATTTTTCGGTCGTGCATCATACTTCGCGGATTGTTCGATACTTATCAAATGATACGCGAATCAGGGACCTCAACAATCAATTGACCATGCAACGGGACCTATACACCAGGCTACAGGGCACCGTTTCAGAAATCACAAATGAAAATTCGAATTTGAGGGCACAGAATGAGGACCTGCAATGCGAGTTCAACAACCTCCAAGCGAGGTACAATATGTTGCTTGACGAGCAGAACAGCAATTTATGTGCCAGCATCCGTTCTCGTAATACGCCTATCGGTCCCATAACACCTATCGGTTATAGGCCCCAATCTCCCTTATACAGTCCGATTCCAATGAGCTTCACACCAAGTACCGCATTTACTCCAGTGCCTTCTCACTCTGATGCTCCGCCACCTTCATTACGCTCAACTCCGATTCGAGCACCTATTTCTCAACAACCCCTTTTCTTCTGTACACAACAGCTTACTCCAATCCCTACGACGATGTATAGGCCCATACTTCCGAAACCTACACCTTCGACTTCGACCTATACTATCGCACAGTCAATTTCACAGACCTCAACTCCAAATCCACTCAGCTCATCGACCAGTGGCAGTGGTCAGAAACGACCAAGCAGCCTGGAATCGTATGACGACGGATTATGGAGTAATGAACCAAATCAATCCAACTCAAATGATCCAAGTGATCAATTGACCCATTCGCATGTCGCTAAGAAACCCAAAATTCCCCAGCCTAAGCAGAAAAACGGATCAGCCGCGAAAAAAGGTTCTCATCATCGTAAATATCGAACGCGTTTCGGTACAAGTTCCGCCGAACTCATCCCCTTCTATCCTATAAATTCGTATCCCAAAGGTTTCACCGCCGCGGCATACGAAGTATTTCACGAAACATATGTTGCAGTCATCTTTGCTTACAACATCTTAATGATAGGGGATGGGCACGTTCATAGTATTACGAGCTACTTGTCGCAAAACAAACCCTACGCGCCTGTGATGAGCACCGAATTATATCGCCAAAACCTATTACTCGCCGATCTGGTTAAATATGTAAACGGTTTTCAGGAATTTCCGGCACGAGTCATGCTTGCTATAGGCACGTATGATGTGCATTGTGGCACACCTGGCGACGAATTCTTTAACAATATGGAGAAGTTATGTGTTTTGTTACAGACTAAGGCAGTTAAAGAATTGATCATTTTACCGATTATCCAACATCCTAAAACGAATCCAGACAATTTCGCTGCTATTAACGACGCACTGGAATATGATTGGTCGCGGATACTAGAGGCAAGGGTCACTAGGATCCCGGACATATTCGTGTGGATCGAGAGCGAAACACCAAATTGGAATAGCTTCGGCCCATACTATCCTGCGATAATGTACCTCGACACGATTCGCAATCTTCAGAGTAAATTTATTCCGGAGGTAAAACAAAAAAGAGATGAAAATCTCTTACCACCGGTATTATCTCCACAGGTTAATTTAGACAGGTCTGATCAAGTAGATAATACAGCCCAATCTAGCTCACCTGAAGATTTATCTACTTCCTCACAGTCTAACACTTCAGTGAATCTTCATAATCTCACCGAAATTAAAACTTCGAATTCGCATGCGTCATTAGTGGAAGTTGATCATGGATCAACTCCCTCCACGTCTAATCAAAACTTTGAGCTTGTTCCTCTAGATACAGCACAGCCGATCACAGCTACGGACGCAGTCAAAGACAGCAAAACAAGCGAATCCTTGCGCTGTACCATACGACGAACAGCTGATGACTCGTTTGAGATCGAGCCTAAATCCGACATCCTGGCTCTTGCGTTAAACAACACGACACCGACCCAAGATGAAATCGAAAATAATGAATCGCGTGAGGAAAATGAGACGATGCCGACTTGGGCAGAGGAAGTGGAGAATGACCCTGAGGTTCTTGCAGCTGCTGAGATAGTACAAAACATCCGAACCAAATTCCATAAAAAATCCAAAATTCCAGATCCAGATCCGAAATCATAAGTAAAACTGTATCACGATCATATTTTGACTTATTCTTTTAGATTTAATTTAGAATTATTTTCTTTAGATTAATTATTTGTTGAAAGCATGTAAAATTGTGTAAAAATGGATCTTCAATCAATCGTGATCACCTTAAGAATCAGATTGAACGAAGTCCAACAAGTATTTCAAATTTTCTAAAATTTCTCGTTTGTTCAACAGTTTTGAAAAACCCATCGTAATATTTGTAATAATCAGCGTAGACGAACTACATAGACGTGGATATGCGGTGATATATAATTGATCAATGAGAGACACGACGACAATATATCCAGCTGACATATTATGCGACGATATTACACCTGATCGATTGGAATTTGCCAACCATAAAAACTGTTCAACGATTGGAAATACGACAATTATCCATTATCAGTATTATCGAATTTTTTACAATAATTTTTCATTTCATTTACATGTTTTGCAACTTAGTTATAGTGTACATAGTTTAGATAATATTGTAAAGTAGACACATCTTATAGACTTAGGGCACTATACGTTTTAAATTAGGTAAATTTTTTCATAAATTTAATAGAGTGACATATTTTTTTTTTGAAAAACTCGATCATTTTGGACAATTTTTCTTTTTCAAATGTCACTCAGGGTTTTGAAATTGCTAGACTAAAAATTACGTATGACGCATAAAACTTAAAAAACATCCGAATTTCTGGTCATGTCATACGTAAAGAAATTTTCGTTTCTAAATTTTAGGCCAAATTCTAGGAAATCGACTCGCGACAACGAACCAACTTTCGTCATCGAATACATAGGTTAAATAAAAATTTTTTGATTCTCGAATCAAAATCAAAAAATACAAAAAGATAAAAAATAGAAATACCTATGTATTCTATTTGCCGTGCCAAATGAGTGCTTTTCTTCTGATTGACCCACTTTTCGATGTAGATATTTGGCTACTTATTATTCCAAAATTTTTCAAGACTTTGATTTCTTGGAAAATGGGCTTTTATCGTCTATACCATCTAGACGATACGAAATTTTTTCCCATTCAAAAAACAAGCCTATTTGAACCAAAATTTGACTTCTTTTTTATTTATTCAGTTAGATCCCAAAAATCGTTCCACACTTTCGAACTAGTATTCTCCTTTTCTTTCGATCATTTTGTGGTGTGATTGGCATACTTACTGTGTGTATTTGTTTACTGAATCGTGGTTAGAGCTCCTCAGTTTCTCTACAAATGTCATTTAATCAATTAATTTCAATATCTCTGTTATGAGATTTGTTGACATGATGAACTTTTTCCATCATGAACATTGAAATTTTATCAGGCTATACATTATTCGAGCACGAATAATAATCGAGACTGACTCTAACATACACTCAGTGACATTGCATGCAGGACACATGTCCAATACATTCACAAGCTAAATAGTCCCGCCTCCGAACCATCTCTTGGAAACTGTTCCCTCAGCAAATAGACTGCATATCAACGCAGCAAAAGTACGGAGGGGCAGTGGTAAGCATATAGATCACGGGGGTATGGGGGGATCGACTGGGGTCCTATCTGCTCTATTTTTTCATGATCCGTGCTTTAACTTCGGTGATATACTCTCCCCTGAGTGAATCCACGAAGGGGCATTTGACATAGGGCAGATTGGCCCCACTGCCGAAGGTAGTGCATATTTTACTGACCCCTTATATTGAAAATATTGGGAACGTGTGTAAATTATTTAGAAAAGTAGAAATCTTGCATTCTTCTGTACTTTACGTACATGACGTCAGGTCGTTGTCCGAACCCCCTATTTAAGGAGTTCGCGACAAGGACGTTAGAATGACAGATTTATGATGTCTTTAGTTAGCGACGTATGTGGCGGCATTCCACCCCCTGTGACAGGTCAATTAATCAATGATCTCGCGGCTCGCGTCGTGATGACATTTATGATCGTAGATAGGGTTTAAAATAATTATTTATGAGCTTTGTACTTGTACATAGCAATTTTCACGAATTACACATATACCACCACCATTTAGGGGTGGGATCTCGCTACTATGTACTCTCTATATTAACGATTTCTTCAGAGAAATCAGTAGTCTTATAGTTCTTTAGGAATAGTGCAACGTCGTGCTTTTCGCGTGCATCTCTAAAGATGTATCTATTTCGCAATAATGCAAATATTGCATGTTTTTAATTAATTATCACACTTGGTTTCGGCAAATGCGCACTCATTGATTCCTTGTCGCCTGTTAATATAATTGAATCGTGAATGCCTCCCCATAGGGGAAGCTGTCGATCGAGCTATGGTTGTTTGTACCCTCTTCTAGCGAGGTAATCTAATTCGTTTTATTATATTTAATCGATCTTATCGTGATCGGAAATAGTATCTATTTTGGTGATTCGTTATGTTCGCGGCATATTCGGATTATGCAAAGGGATACGTGCGGTCTCGTTTGGTTAAGTTCCATCGAAGCCTTTATTATTGGTAAGGCCACTGATAGAGATGGAAAAAGCGTATAGTGTTCTGTAAGTAGTAATATTTGTATACTATTTAATTATAAGTTTTTGTGTCGTTGTACGTCTGACTAAAATGTCTAGTGCAACGACCTTAATTAGATGAATACCTCGTAATACTGTTAGGTGCCTTATAGGTATATGTTTTTCACGCACCATTCCACCTGCGAGTGGCATGGGCGAAGTTATAATTCTTGTAAAAATTAGGTATCTCCTAGCTGACTTTCTCACTATAGGTAGAGTTAAGTTATTTACGTCTCCAAATATCATTCAGTCAAATGCTATGTGAAAACATAATTGCACACGATGTATGTTTATGACGATTTGTAAATAGTGTAAATACATAGTTTAAGTAAAACAGCGTTTTTATTGAAGACTATGAACATTGAATGTGTATGGTTGAAATGATAGGTTACAGCCTTCTGAGCTAGCTGGCAACAGGCAATTATTCCCCACGTAAGGAATAATTCTAAACCTCACTGAGTACGAAATCAAACTTTTCCTTCTCAACCTTAAGTAATCTATCCGTTTCCGACTATATCAACATCTTTACGTGATTCTTTCATAGGTAAAAAAACGTAGCCATAGCAATTTTTAGCAAAAATCAAAGTTTTGATCATGTTACCGAAAGCGGAGCAAATTTTGTAAAAAAGACAAGTCTTTTGACTAATTGGACTTTTAAAAATTTTTGCCAAGGCGACAATTTTTAAGCATTTTTTTTTTTTTTTTTTTTTTTTTAGCAAAAACGAGATCTTTTGGGAGTTTTGACAAAAGCAGAATATTTTTGCTGTTTTCATTCGAAAGCAAGATCTTCATTATTTTACGAAATAGCAGAGCTTTTTAGACATTTTCGGGTTCGGCAAAAAATTGAAATTTTTTGATGGAAGACATTTTTTGGCAATAATCAGATCTGAAAATTTTAGCACAAACCAATTTTAACCAATCAACCAACCAACCAAAAGATGTAAGTAAGTATTTTAATGTAAAGATACGTTTGAAAAAATTCTCAAAAATATTCATAAATGAACTTCAACAGGCATCTAAAAATTTCACCAAGAGGATTTTATTGTGAAGCAGCAGAATTACCCCCAGATTTTAGAAGAACTCTCATAACAAACAAATTCATCTCAAATGCATCCACCAACCTTTCCCATTCACTCCAAAACTCAATTAACCCACCAAACCGCCAACATTTTGACCATATAGAAGGACCCATTTCTAATTTCATCACAATGTTGAATGATCTTCAAATCGATCCTAAAACTCTCATCCAAAAACCAATATTATACCCCCCTTGGCTTCTAAAGCCTCCTCAAGTCAATCTACAGCGTATTAACTACTCAAAAAATAGCCACTCTCCATTAGTAATAAAACAGAACTATCTTGAACTCTTATCAGAATACAAAAAATTCAATCTTTGCTTTACAGATGGATCAAAAATACCAACACTTCACACAGGATATGCCTACTCTATAAATGATAGAATTTCAAATTTTAAAATCCATAACTGTTTTTCAATCTACACTGCCGAACTCACAGCTATTTTCCATTGTCTCTGTGATATACTCACTTATGAATCAGAAAATAAGTCCTTCTTAATTCAAAGTGATTCCCTCAGCTCACTAACTGCTATCCAAAATCTTTTTTCCGATCACCTTCTAATTCAAAATATTCATAAAACTCTATTTGACTTACAAAATTCAAACTTCTTTATACAGTTTACGTATGTACCCACCCACGTTGGAATCTTGGGAAATGAAATTGTAGATATTGATGCAAATTCTGCCACCACCCTTTCTTCCCTTATATTTATCACAGCTGACGACCTCAAATCTATCTTCACCCAAAGCACACTTAAGAAATGGCAAAACTTTTGGTGTTTCCAAACCACAAACAAGCTCTTTCAACATAAAAAATTAGTCCATCCTTGGAAAAACCTCTCCCACTTAAACAGACCTGAAGAAATCATTATAACCAGACTGAGAATTGGCCACACAAAAATCACACACAATCACCTCTATAAAAAGGCCCCAAAACCCACATGCCAGTTCTGCCTGTCAGAACATACATATATCTGTCCAACACTTACTATTTCACTGTCCCTCCTTACATCAGCACAGACTATCCCTGCAAATAGATGAAAGATCCCTATTCATACCAGACGACCCTTCCGAAATTAAAAAATTCTTAGACCTAATTAAAAAACTTGACCTTACCAACTCGATTTAAATCCCATACGACGGGTGTAATAATCAAGTAATTACAAACACCCAAAAAAAAAAATCATGAGGACGAACTCCCATTACAGTCAACAATCTCAAAATCGCCACTCAGATCACCATTCTCAACACCCTGTGCTATTCTGGATCGAAAATATTCACCTTTTCTGAATTATCTCGACGAAAAATTAATGACAATAATTTTTACATTTCATCGAACATAAAATTATTCACAAATATTCCCCAAAAGACCCACTAATTCATCGCATTAAAAATGAACCACCTCCACTGACATTTTTCACTTCATAAATATATCTTCTCGTCCATCGTCATTAACCTCTTCGCCCATATCGCATTAAAAATTCATTTCATAAATTGACACAAACCTACGAACAAGGACACCTGCTGTGGAAAAAGGTCTAAATTGACTTTCCACCGTGTAATGTACAAATACACTAGTAGGTATAAGTAGAGGTACATCTACATAGTAGATACTTGGAAAAAAATACAAACTGAGGGGAAAAGAGAACCCGATAAAAGACACCTCACACACTCTGACACTATATAGCAAACCGCAAAGTGCAAATTGTCCATGTCCACGCACGACAGTCGACAACCAAGGAGAAAGTAAACATCACACTTCGGACTTTGTATTATTTACTCAGCTCATTAATACACTCGTAAGAAGATTTTATACACCATAATCGTTAAGTAAAGCTAGAAGGTGGGTACCTAGACCTATACGAATGTAAAACCGAGTTGGGTATAAACGTAAACATTCGCAAAGTAAATATTTTATCGCCAGTTTAAGTACATAAATGGTAAATACACAGGTGTAATTTTCCATATACACGATCAACACACGCCCCCAACCTTTGTCCTATCCAAAACCCTTTCTGTTCACTGACACTTCTTTATATTTCTTGATGCTTTTTAACGAACCTCTTGCAAATGATATATACGAGTGTACGAGTAACTTTGGTTTCGACGAAAGCCTCTTAAACTTTTGTACTTTATAACGAGTATCATACTGTATTTTATTCGCCACAACATATTATGATGCTTTGTACCTTGCCTACCAGTTCAATCAACACGGTCAACGGCTTGTAGTGCTTCTTTAATTTTTTTTTTCCTCTATCGAAACATACTCATATAATATACCAACCTACAACATATTACGGTTTTCCAGTCCATTGAAAAAGAGAAAGAAAGACGCAGAATGAAGAAAATAGGCAGGGCTGAGAGAAAGAGATGGAAAACAGACGGATATTTATAGATACTTTTTCGTTCGTCATTTTGTAATGTACAATAATGACGTATACATCTAATCGTATACTATACACAAAAGAGTCAAACGCAAGAAAATAAAATCGAAATTTTGTCACCAGAACAAACACACGTCGGTCAATTATATTTCCCCGACGATTCGTAAAATGTAAAACGACGTAAAACAGCTCGAAGGAATTTCACGTATATTATAAAATATTCCAACCAATCAAAAATATGAAAAAAGCATAGAATAACTTTTCAACCTTTCTAATTTTCCAACAGCCTACGCAGCTCAGTAACCAACAAATAAATATCTTTTCCCTCGCTATTTAATTCAGAAACTCGCCAACTGCGAATATTTCAATACATTACTACTTGAGATGAGAAAACTGCTTCGCGAGATGGAAAGGGTAGCAGAGGATTAACAATGAAAAAATATACCTCATTCTTTATACGTGAAAAAAAGAAGAAAAAAAACAAGATTCAAAGGAATCAATTTAATTCAAAGTTATTTCAAAACTTTGCGGTATATTTTATCGAGAGGGTTTCGAGTCAAGTGAGAGAGGGCAAGAGGAGGTGAAAAATCGAATGATATTAAACCCTGAAGAAAAATGACGAAAAGAAAGTAGAGAAGTAACGAACAGAACAACTTATTTTTTTATAAATCTTTTTACGTACGAACGATACTAATGGAGTTTTGAAAAAAATTTTAATATGTTTTGAGAGTTTAACTTTTCAGAGCACTAGAAGGAAAAGAGAAGACTGCAATATGTTTCAAAATGATTTTACTCTCGAAACTTGAATTGAAAAATTGATATGAGATTAGTTCGAGTTGATTTGAAAATTATTCCTCCCCCCCCCCCTCAAAAAAAAACTATTCTTTTTTAGTTTCTTCGTACAAAATAAGAGTGACTATCAAAGAGGAATATTTGTTTAATTTTTTTACAGGAAGAATGGAATAGTCTACAGTAAAACCGGAAAAAAGTCTTCAGTTGGCTGGAATTTTCACAGGCCAAAAAACCAGTAGGTAGGTCTAAAATTTCAGAAAAGACATAGGGCTACTTTGAATATTCGCAATTTCGAGAGGTTTTGAAAAAAGAGCCACGTAGCCGAACAAAATGAGTTGAAAATTCGCACGAAATTCAGATATTTCGACAAAAATGGTTTTTAAGCACTTTCGAAGAATTTTGAGCCCAAAATTGGGGCATGATTTTCGAAATGTTTGGAAAAAAAGTTTCACGTGACTCATCAAAATACAAATAGCTCAAAATTTCGCAAGAAATTTCAAATATTTCGACAAAAATGGGTTTTGAGTAATTTTGAAGAATTTCGAGCCCAAAATTAGGGCATGATTTTCGTGAATTTTGAAAAAAAGTATCATGGGGGTTGAAATTTTGCAAAAAATTCAAATATTCAAACGAAAATGTTTTTTGAGCACGTCTGTCTATCAAACTTTTAAAACCTAAATGCATAACTTTCGCACGACCTCGCCAAAAAAAATGTGATTTTTTTTCTTTTTTGAATTTAATTTCAATAAAAAATGGTTTTGGGGAAAAATTTTCAACGAATTTGAATCTTTTAAATTTCTTACAAAAGATGAAAGAAATTCCAAATAAAAATGAAAATTTTAGGCTCGCTTTCTAGAGTGAAAAAGTAATAATCCTCCGGTGAACAAAACGTGACCATTTTTAACAAAACATCAAAAGTAAGAACTTTCTTTCCAACCAAAAAGAAATTATCGAAAAATGACAAGTTTTCGTGAAAAAAATATGACAAATAGTTGAAAATTACAATTGTAAGCAAAAATTGTGAATTTTTAATTTAAAAAACCAATAATTTTATGCAAAAAAAGTTGCCATAAATTTTTAGTTAAAACGTGTCAATCATCACTCATCAGTAAACAGAATGTGGCCATTTCAGGGTGGGGGGGGGAAGATGCTGAAAAAGACGGCCAAGTTAGTGAAGAAGAGTTGATTTTCTTTGGAAGAAGGAGAAATGCGACCATTATTAGTAAAAAAAAATGAGAAATTTAAATTTTAGTGGGATAACATGATATATTTTTTATAAAAAACGACAATTTCTAGTGAAATCATTAGAAATGGTCTTTCACTTTCAGAATTTAAGATTTGCATATTTTTAATCACAAAAATGGAAAACTTATTTATTTAGATAAGTATGTTTTATGATTTTTCAATTTTTTTCTGAAATTTTTTGACAAATGCGTGACTTTTGCATGACTTGAATAATTTGTGAGGCCACCCTACGCATTTTGAGCGAAAAATTAGGTCATAATTTTGAGGATTTTTTGAAAGGATAAGGATGTTGAGTAATCATCAAAATTGGTTGAAATTTTGGCAGAAAATCAAAAATTTATTTCTATTAAAACATATCTTGAGTTGGGCTCAAATCAAGTCAATGTCTTGAGTAGTTATGAAAAAGTGTCATGTAATCCAATAAGTGCTTCAAAAGGCCTCATATCTCATCTTTGATCATTTCAAAAATCAACAGAATATGGAGTTGCAAATTTTCAAAAATGCCTCAAAAATTTCAATCCAATTTTGGGTTTAAGATTCCTCAAAAATGCTCAAAAATTATTTTCATCAAAATATTTGAATTTTATGCTAATTTTTAATCCACTTTGATTGGTCACATGACATTTTCTTCAAAATTCTCAAAAATCATGCCCCAATTTTGGGCTCAAAATACTTCAAAAATACTCAAAAATCATTTTTATCGAAATATTTGAATTTTTCGCGAGATTTTGATCAATTTTGATAGGTCACATGACATCATTTTGAAAAAACTCAAGATCCAATTTTGAGCTCATAATTCTTCAAAAATGTTCAAAAAAACATTTTTATCGAGATATGTATTTGAATTGTTCTCGAAATTTTAAGCCACTTTGATTGGTCACATGACAATTTTTTTCAAAATTCTCAAAAATCATGCCCCAATTTTGGCCTTAAAATTCTTCAAAAGTAATCACAAATCATTTTTATCAAATATTTGAATTTTTCGCGAGATTTTGATCAATTTTGATAGGTCACATGACATAATTTTGAAAAAACTCAAGATCCAATTTTGAGCTCATAATTCTTCAAAAATGTTCAAAAAACCTTTTTATCGAGATATTTGAATTGTTCGCGATTTTTTAATCCACTTTAATTGGTCACATGACAATTTTTTTCAAAATTCTCAAAAATCGTGTCTCAATTTTGGGCTCAAAATTCTTCAAAAGTACTCAAAAATCATTCTTATCAAATATTTGAATTTTCGCTCATAAAACTTCAAAAATGTTCAAAAAACATTCACATTCAGATATTTGAATTGTTCGCAAATTTTTAATCCACTTTGATTGGTCACATGACATTTTTTTCAAAATTCTCAAAAATCATGCCTCAATTTTGTGCTCAAAATTCTTTAAAAGTACTCAAAAATCATTCTTTATCAAATATTTGAATTTTTCGCGAGATTTTGAACCATTTTGATAGGTTAGATTACACCATTTTATAAAAATTCCAGAACCCATTTTGAGCTCATAATTCTTCAAAAACGTTCAAAAAACATTTTTGTAGAAATTTTCGAATTTTCGCATAAAAAAAATTAAGGGCCTCACAAAATGTCTAAAATCAAATTCTGGACTTTTTTCTAAATTAAGACAGGTTTTTGGCAAACTATTTTTCAATCCTCCCCTTCTATCAACTTATGCGATTCACACTCTCTACTCATCAAGTCATCATACATTTTTCTACTAGTCATTTTTCGAATTCTTATGCACACATCTCAATCAATCCATCAACTCGTACTTCGACAACAGCGACATGATTAAGACATAACTCTTAATAACTGCAGCACTTCCTGTTTCAACTCATTTCCGCTATAATCGCTCACCCAGACGAAGCCCAAATCGAGAAGTAGATCAATGAATAAATAACCAAAACAATCACCACTTCTACGTCGTTCTCGTACAATTTGACCATCAATATCGAAAAAGTTCGACATAAAAAAATTTCGTCACCTCGTTTACGACTCGTTGCAAAATAAACTCCGCATTCAAGCTCAAAAATATTTACCAATTTCCTTCGCAACAACCTCGAATTGAGAAAACAAATTCGTCAAATATTTTGGTAACATGAGTTCGAATAAATTATACATCACATAACAGTTAACGTACCTTCTGTCGTCATAATTTCACGAACAAGTTAGCACATCTTCTGCTTCTCGTCACAACGAAGCGTCATCATAACACCAGCCATGTCTCACCGGAGAACTGAGGGAATCCAATCCAAACTCGTTGCATGATCATTCTATAAACGGTATCAGGTGCCTGGCTCTTAACCAATTGATAATCCTCTCCTTGAACGTACGATAGAGGATGATTACTATGGTATCTATCATCAATATGGCGAAAATACAGATGACGCAGTACGTCCAAAAATAAGGTGTTTTTAGTATGGTCCATATGGCACCAGGCATATCTTCTCCCATTCCCAAGTATGGCCACGTGTAACTCAGTATTGCCAGCAAAACGATCCAACAGAATACCGATCCGATGATGCAGAGGAAAGTTAAATTGGTCCAATGTAACGTATGAAGTCCACTTTTTAGGCAAACGATGATAATCAAAACCGTATACACCATGTTGCCTTCGATAAGGTACACATCGGTACGGCCGGAAGACCAATACACGCCGGTTTGGAATATACCGAACGACATCCAGGTTAAAAACATACCGTGGAAGACACCGTTTATGATACAGCAGATGAAAGATTTCATATTAAACCACACGTTCCTGGTGTAAATGTGAGGCTGCTCCATGAGCAAATCAGCTGCGGCGTTTTGTTCAAAAATCCCCATAGCTAAGGTGGGTGCTCCGGTGAGCAGGACGTTGTAGAGCATACGAGCCCATCGATCGAAGAACAACATACCGGACCAGGCCATCACCGAGGTGAGGTAGAACTGCATCGTAGCTATGACCACGTTCTTGTAGTAAATGAAGTAGATCATTTTGCAGATGCGATTGTAACTCCAAGTGCCATGGACTAGTAAGAGCTTCTTGAGGTATTTAAATTGGCCGATGGAGTAGTCAGCGGCGTTGGCAGCTTGCAGGCCTTCATTGCCGGAGATTCCAACACCGATCGAGGCGGTTTGTATCATAGCTACGTCATTGGCTCCGTCGCCGATGGCCAAGGTCACGTGATTGGTATGTTTATCGACGTGTTTGGCGACTAGTGCTTTCTGCTTGGGAGTGGTTCGACAGCAGATCACGGACCGGCAGCTGAGCATGAGTTTGATGAGGTCTTTGGCGTCTAAGGGCGAATCGAGCAGCATTTGGAGACAGGCTCCGGTTATAACGAGACTATAGTCGTTGTCAGGTTTACCGTAGTTGTCACCGAGGATTCTGATTTGTTGATCGATCATGTACCTAAGCTTATCCAAGTTTTCTACGTTCAAGGCTATCAGAGGCATATCAGCGTTGAGTAATCTGCAAGCGAATCCTATGTTGATAGCTGTCTCTTGTTTGTCACCAGTCAACATCCATATATGGATACCAGCTTCTAATAGGTTAAAAATCGTCTCCGGTACGTCGTCTTGCAGTTTATCCTCGACTGCTGTAGCGCCGACTAGAGTAAGCCCCTGGACGATGGCGTTTTCGGCTTTGTCGATCAAATTTGCTTGGACTAGAGACTCTTGGGCTTCTTTATAAAGCGGATACCAGTCTTGGAAACGACCTCGGTCTACTTTGGCCATAGCAATACATAAAGTCCTCAGCCCTCGAGATGAAAATTCATCCAGGTGTTCGCTGGTCACGTCCAGATATCTCATGTTACCGGTCAAGCGTTGGAATATGACGTCATCAGCTCCCATACAGTACAGAACGATCTCATGTTGGGGGTTCTCGACGATAACCGATGTTCGACGTCGATCGTTGTTGAAATCGAAATCGCACAGAATATGGTACGTTTGATACTTCGAACCGACTTTGACCACAGCTCTGGTATGATCTCGTTCGGTTAGCTCGTAGTTGAAGTTACGAGCAGCCTGCAGCAAGGCTTTGTGATCCGGAGACGAGGCGAAGTACGATATTTCTCCATCCTGCTGCACCGGTACTACTCCAGGACAGACGCAGATGGCGACGAATAAATGATGAAACATATTCGAGTCTCCTTTACCGGTATGTTCCAAGGAGTCGAAATTCGTCTCGTCGTAGATCAGGCCTTCGATCGAGCAACACTTGAATTCCAGCACGTTTTTCGTCAACGTACCGGTTTTATCTGTCAGCACGTATTTGACCAAACCGAGATCTTCGTTCAGACTGGAAGTTTTCACCAAAGCTTGGACGTCCATTTCGGCATAGTACATATCCGCGTCATTACTGATGAACGAACCTTGAATATACCTAGATAACTCTTGCATGACCTGAAGCGAAATAGGTATCATGATCGAGTATATTATACCGAAGACTAGAAACGTTATCAGCGTACTGGTTTCTTTGATGTCTTGCTTCTTCAAAGGTAAATACCAATGCGACTGATAGTTTTCGTTATTCCACCACATGAACAGTATGCCATGAAGCAGAGTGAACGCGATGAACATGGCGAACAGTATTAACACTTGTTTATTAACAATCACCGAAACGGACGATCGCTTCATACTCGTTTGACTAGAATTGCGCATAATCTTCGTCTCTTTACCGGTATAAATCACCAAACCAATGATCCAGCTCGTGTTCCTCAACATGGCACCTCGCAGTAACAAGTGGTTCTGTTTCAGCGATACTTTTTCTTCTTCGAAATGATATATGCCGTTGAATTTATAAATAAGTTCGTTGGGCAGATCGCATTCGACTATACCGCTCAGCTCGCTAGGATGAGTTTCTTGATTAACTCCGGGTACGTGATGACGAATTTTAAGATTATTTTCACCGTCTAAATTCACCGTCTCGATGTAGCCAACGCCGGCTTCGCAGCTGCACTGCAACAGGAGCAAATCGGCTGGGAAACTTTCGTCGTTGTAGACCCGGACGAGATCGCCGACCTGAACATGGCGCCATTCTGTAGGCTCCCAGTTGAGATAACGTAGAACTTGAGTTACTTTTTTGTTCACTCTTCGATCGGCTCTGTGTCTTTGGAAATCTTCCAGTATCTCTTTCACACCGGATAATGATAATATGATACATAACGGTATCAGCGTCGTGTACCTGCCCAGAGATGAAGCTTCGGGAAACTGCTGGATGATAGCGACGAGTAAAAAAAAACAATTCGTCAGGTTATGGAATTGCTCGAATAGAAATTTCGGTAAGAATGTGAAAATGTTGTATTTCGTCGTCGATATGGAATTCGTAACGTAGCTTTGGAGTTGAGGTCCATTCACGATGATCTTCCGGTGCACTGTTGTGGCGAACGGGTCCGCTTCATCATGGCTCATGGCTCTTCTCAGTGGCCGGATATCGACTTGAGCATCGTTCTATCGACGACTTTTGATCCACTATGATGCCGATGACGAACTGAATTCCTTTTCAACCCATTTTTTTTACCATCGTACCTGCGAGGAAAGTAATCGACTGATAATTACGATGAATTGGTACCGGCTAAATTGATAGGTAGAGTTTTCGTTAAGTTTTTTTTTCTTTTTACGATTGGGATTTTTTACGCGAAGTAGTCTTATGCGAGTGATTGACAATCGTATTTGAAAGATAAGATGATGTTCGAAACGTAATTTTTTTTTTCAACGAGTATTTTTTTTACGTCAGTTTTTTAATAAAGCAAAGTGCTAAGTATACAGAAAACGAAGGTACGTGAATGATATTAAGTGGATTGTTAATAAAAAAAACTCAACTCACCGTCGATAGGTATAATATATATGAAGTGAGATGTTACGAATAATCAAACCATCGTCGTTGTTAGGAACGAGTTAAATATACGAGAATTATTATACGCCATTCAAGCACACGAGTACTTAAAACGATTAAAAATACTGGAATTTTACGTAAATTATACCTGAATATCGGATTACACATTCGTTCTTTAGTATCAACGATGATACGTTTAACTAACACTGAATTCGCATCGTACTACGGTCGCCTGTAAAAACAAGTAACTTCTGAACTTGGCGATAAGAAAATTAAAAACAACGGTGGGGTGGGCCAAGATTATGCAACGAACAAGGTTTCTCCTTTCCAAATACTATCAACTAACAATACTGGCAACTCTGTTGAAAAATGATGTTTAATCCTCCTAGCGGCCAGGCAAGTAACTAAATCCTATTAGAAGCATTCTGATTGGTTGAATTGAATTTTGCGGGATAATGATGTTTTATCAGTTCGTTTTTTTAGTTTGTTGTGTGTGTTGTGTGGTACTACTGATATCCGCGAGATTTAAATCGACCAATCACAGCCCTTGACATAAATGCCTATTAATTACTGTTACTTGCCAAGTCGCTCAGATAGCGCCTTTGTTGCGACAAAAACGCCCAATGTATTTTAAATGGAGTTGCCAGTATTCGGCGTCAACAAACATGTGTTGCACTCTGGCGGTGAAATGCATGAAATACGTGTTATCATGCTGAAAGGGGGATATTTCCATACTTACGCACGCTTACACACGCGCACACTCGACTTGTCGAGATGCGAATGAATGCGATTCTCTACAAAAAGTCCCCCTTTCAGCAAGGCGATGGTGGCGCGGCCACGAGATGTTAACGCCGAATTGTTAGTTGATAGTATTTGTCCTTTCGTTCTGATTGCGATAGTTTACTTTTCCGCTGGTAGGAGCGCTAGATATTTGACAAAGATTTTGATTTTATTCTTTTTTTAATAAATACAGCGGAATACAGTGGAATCGCGATAACTCAAACTCCAATAGCTCGAAAACTCCGGTAACTTGAAGCGAAGTCTGTTTCCCTTCAACTCCTCATAAGACTGAATGTAAAATTCACTTCTTTTTCTCGATATAAAAAGTCTAGGACCTTCGATAACTTGAAGTAAAATTTGTTGAAAAATATAGAAAAAGTCTCTGTAAGTCAAACGTTGTCAACGTATTGCATCTATAACTCGAATTTCTTGTAGAAAAAACTTGAAACTTTGAATCTCATTGATGCAAACCTCTTTTAAATACACGTAAGTTATTGGTCATCTTCAATGGCAATCTTTTCTACCCTCACCGGGCCTCACACATGTTTGTGGTAGACGTGTTTCCACTTTATTCTGTTAAAAAACATCCTGAACATCCATCTAATTCAAACGTCGCTAACTCGAAATACATATATCAAAAAGGAACCGCCATAACTCGAAGTCAACACCGTCTCATTTCAGCTTCGAGTTATCACGATTCCAATTCCACTGTAGTATAGTATAGATTGTATTCTTTTCCTTTTAGTTTTTCAACGAAGAAAAAATATGCAAATTGAAAATGAAGAATTGAATCAAGAAATTATTAGAAAATCAGATTCAAAATGGTAAATGTTTCGAGTTTTAAATAATTAGTTACCTAATTGTACTTTCGTGTTTTTGAAAAATAAGTAAAAACTCAGTTTCAAAATAATAGTGTAGGTAATTCTGCTGTTTCAAAAATATGTAACTACTAGAAAACCCGTTTAACCGCGCAGATTGCGCGGTTCCCCTAGAAAATAAAAATATAAATGTTGAAAATATATTTTGAATGTCTCATCAACTGTGATATCATCGTAATGCTGATCACTACAAAAGAAGAGCAAAAAGGTACCTTTGAATTCGATTTGAGCTTTTTGAGATTTTGAGCTTTCAACTAACATTATAATGTTAGTATGAGATTGTAATGTACATTTTTGTGAAATTTCAACGTAAACCTGCACAATTTATCAACATCGATTCAGCAGTTGTCGAGATCTCGCTGTGAACCTACTAATGTTGAGGTTTGGACCTATTTTGATCTCTCAGTTGAGCTTTTTTGAATTTTGAGTGCAAATTTAAACCTGCACATCTACACGTTAATCCCTTTCTATCGAGATGTCGTTCATCGAAATCGGTTCAGCCATTAGAAAAAAACGACTTTTAAAACGACTTTTTAAGTTTTTTTTGAGCTTTCCGTTGAGCTTTTTTGAAATTTCAGAGAAAATTTTCAAATTTTGTTTGGTGATTTTTCCTTTCTATCGAGTGATGTCGTTCATCGGAATCGGTTCAGTCATTCGAAAAAAACGACTTTTAAAACGACTCTTTTGAGATTTTTTTGACCCGTCAGTTGAGTTTTTTTGAATTTTTTGAACTTTCAGAAAAAATTTTCAAAATTTGTTTTCACCAAGAATTGTATTTTTGTGAAGCTATTTCAAGGTACAAAATATTAGAAAAAAACGACTTTTAAAACGACTTTTTGAGTTTTTTTAAGCTTTCAGTTGAGCTTTTTTTGAAATTTCAAAGAAAATGTTGTTTGGTGATTTTCCTTTCCATTATTGAGATGTCGTTCATCGGAATCGGTTCAGTCATTCGAAAAAAACGACTTTTAAAACGATTCTTTCGAGTTTTTTGAGCTTTCAGTTGAGCGTTTTTGAACTTTTTGAACTTTCAGGAAAAATTTTCAAAATTAGTTTTCTCCAAGAATTGTATTTTTGTGAAGCTATTTCAAGGTACAAAATATTAGAAAAAAACGACTTTTAAAACAACTTTTTGAGTTATTTTGAGCTTTTAGTTGAGCTTTTTTGAAATTTCAGAGAAAATGTTCAAACAATTTGTTTGGTGACTTTCCTTTCTATCGAGATGTTGTTCATCGAAATGGGTTCAGCCATTCGAAAAAAACGACTCTTTTGATACTTTTTGACCTGTCAGTTGAGTTTTTTGAACTTCTTGAACTTTCAGAGAAAATTTTCAATAATTTGTTTTCACCAAGAATTGTCTTTATGTGAAGCTATTTCAAGGTACGAAATATTAGAAAAAAACGACTTAAAACGACTGTTTGAGTTTTTTTGAGCTTTTAGTTGAGCTTTTTTGAAATTTGAGAGAAAATGTTCAAACAATTTGTTGGATGATTTTCGTTTCTATCGAGATGTCGTTCAGTCATTCGAAAAAAAACGATTTTTAAAACGATTCTTTTGAGATTTCATTTGAGCATTTTTGAACTTTTTGAACTTTCAGAGAGAATTTTCAGAATTTGTTTTCACCAAAAATTGTCTTTTTGTGAAGCTATTATTTCAAGGTACTAAATATTTTTTAAAAAAACGACTTTTAAACGACTTTTTGAGTTTTTTTGAGCTTTCAGTTGAGCTTTTTTGTTTCAGAGAAAATTTTCAAACTTTGTTTGGTGATTTTCCTTTCTATCGAGATGTTGTTCATCGAAATTGGTTCAGCCATTCGAAAAAAAACGACTGTTAAAACGACTATTTTGAGCTTTCAGTTAAGCTTTTTGAACTTTATGAACTTTCAGAGAAAATTTTTAAAATTTGTTTTTACCAAGAATTATCTTTTTGTGAAGCTATTTCAAGGTACATACAATATATGTACTTCATTGTACGTTGCATATTATCAAGTTTTGAGTTTTTGCAGAGCTTTTTTTTACCTTCAACTTTTGAAACTTTTTTCGTCAAAAATTGTTTTTTCAGGGAGATCTTTCAAGGTACAATGTAGGTACTTTTGTGTACCCATTAAACATGGCATAATCAATTTTGAGCTTTTCATCATGTTTGGAGCTTTTAGTGAGCTTTTACCATCAACTTTTGAACATTTTTTTCGGTCAAAAATTGTTTTTTGTGGAAATCTTTCAAGATACAATGTAGGCACTTTTGTGTACCATCAAACGTGGCATAATCAATTTTGAGTTTTTACTGCAACTTTTCGAACTTTCAACATAAACCTGCACATCTACACTTTAGCCTCTTTCTATCGAGATGTCGTTCATCAAAATCGGTTCAGCCGTTGCCGAGATCTCGCTGTCACAAAAAAACGGACTTAATTTTAGTATATAGATAGTCGTAGCCTAAGGATCAAAATCTTACAAGATCTTTAAATAAAAATAATGTAGTGTACCTACTTACTCAAATCTCAAATGAAATTCGATGTTCAAAATTCCAACATCTTTTGATTAAGGTATTTTTAAAATTCCAAAAAAATAATAAACTTGAAATCATTTTTTACCTATTTAATAATCAACAAAGTTTCTTTATGAAATTACTTACCTTGATACAATTAAGGAATCAAATAAACATTTTTCCTGTTGATGAACTAATATTTCTGTTTTTTAAAATAGGTATAATATAGTGGCGTCGTTGTATGTTGTACTTAGGTACCTATTTTGAAAATTTTCATTTCTTTGACAATTTCGCTTTTGTAAACCAAATTATTTCATTAGGTATTTGATTACAAGGGGAGCTAACGATTGCGCAGTAACAGATTTGATCCGACTTTCTTTCTCAAAGGTGAGAGGACTCCTAGAGTAGTCCACCACAAAATTTATAGCTGTCCAATCGCAAAACTACAGATCCCATTTCGGTCCAAACGTCCAAAGGAGTAAAACTAGGCACTGATTTTTGACCAATCCCGCCATTAAAAAATGATTATAAATACCATTTCTGAAACTGAGACAATTTATTTTGGAACGTGTAGTGAAGTTCATTTTTTTTGTCATTAGGTACAGTTTAATTCTAAAAAGCAGAAAAAATTAAATTTTTGACTATCTACCTATAATTCTAAAATTAAAAAAAATAATTAACAAAGTCAAAAAATCACGTAAGTACTCAAGTAGAAAAAATTTATTTTTTTATTTTTATAAAAAAATGCATAGATGAAGATGAAAATTAAAAAAAGAAGAAAATACTAAAAGGGAAAAGAAGATAGAAAATAATTATGGCATTCTCTTTGTAAATTTTATAGGATAACCAATTTTACTTCCTATAGCATAGCTAAATGTGTTGTCAAGTGATCTCTTGTCAGTTCTTTTATATTCGTAGATAGATGATATTTTCGTATAATATACACGATTTGAGTCTTGATTGACATTATGGCATATCTATCCCCTGTAAATGAATAACGTACCGTCATGTTTATCCAGTTCAAAGTTATTAAGTTCAGATTCAAAGGTATAGGTAGATATGCATAATTTACGGAAAAGATGAATTATAGCTCATTTATGTACTTTACCTATACACGATCGTGGTCCATACCCAAAACTCATGAAACTACCTTTAGGTCGATTTTTCACAGCTTCATCGCTAAAGTGTTCCGGATCCCATTTATGTGGATTTTTATACAACTCGGGATCCTGGTTGGCAAGATGAATAAGCGGTATGACAATGATATTAGCTGGTATAATCGTATTGTCTAGAATCAGGATTTAAAAAATAAATTAACACGAAGAAATCACTCCACATGATCGACTTTTTTGATCGAAGTAATTTTTTAAATAAATTTTTATTAAAAATTACTTAATCAAATTTTATTTTATTTTTTTTTTAGTTTTTACCTGCTAATATGCATTCTTTATGAGTTCGTCTTAGATTAACGGTTGCATGAGTATATTTTCTTGACGTTTCTTTGATACATTGTTCCAAATATTTCAATTGATGGAATAAATGATCCGCAGTAAGAGCGTCGTCGTTGTCTTTGAAAAGTTCACAGATTTCTTCATAAACTTTTTGCTATGAAGTAAAGCATTTTGCATTATGAACTTCCAATCAACTGTTTCTCATAATAAAGAGGAAGAAGTGTGCTTACTTGAATATCTTGATGCATGGCCAGCATTAGAAGAGTAAATCCCACATTTAATGATGTAGTTTCACTAGCCTGTTGATTAAAGAAAAAAATGAAGGTAGGCTGTAGGCAGTTGTCATTTCCATGTTAGAATGTAACTCTAAAATTTTAAAATGAAAAATGAAATTCAATACAATTTTACACTCACTGCAATCATTATATGTAGCAGCTCATCTCTCATGCGTGTTTCAGTGAAAGTTGGCTCTTGCAGGCTTCCTTTAACCAGTAAACTGATAATTGTTTTCAAAGAATTGTCTGCGAATGTATAAAACATATCGTAAGTAGTAGGTACCTAGGTAGAAATATGACGTTTATTTAGACGAAATTTACTCACTATTTTCTTCTAAATTTTTTTGGTTTTCCTTATTATTCAGTTCCTCTTTTAGTATCTAAAATTATAGTCCAGGAGAATTAGCTAAAAAAATGGGGTCATGTGGAAAAGTCGGATAACAAGCTGAATTTTGGTATAGGGGGGTTTTTTGATGCGCTGAACACGAATTTTGGGTGTCCGGGTGAATCCGGTGTACGCTTCCCCCTTTTTTGTGGACCTTTTGCCCCCCAATTTTGGTTTTTGGCGTATCACTCCGAAAGTATGCATTTTAACGAAAAATTCATTTTATGTTTTTTGTTCTCCTCTAAATTCCGCGTCGAATGAGGGGTCAGCGAAATTTCCAACCCCAAGGGGGGTGGTGCTAGAACCATTCAAAGAAGGGGGTTCCTGAAAAATACATAATGGCTATAGGGGCCTAAGAGGGGTGAAATGGTCCCCAAAAGCGTTTGAGTTGATATTAGCATGGAAGATGGGTACCATTGAGAAACTTCCGCGTGAAAAATTTCAGATCCACGCCACCTCCCCATTTTTGGGAACCCCCTTTTCTGAAATTTCAATAACACTTTTCTCAGCCCCATTTCAACCGATTTTGAAAATTTTTCAGTATGTTATGTATATCCTTAGTAGGTATCCCCACAAAAATTTTCAACCCCCTCCCCTCATATTTACCCCCAAAATTCTCATTTTACCCCCAACCACCCTAAGACACATTTTTACATCATTTTGAGGAGTAAATATGAGGGGAGGGGGTTGAAAATTTTTGTGGGGATACCTACTAAGGATATACATAACATACTGAAAAATTTTCAAAATCGGTTGAAATGGGGCTGAGAAAAGTGTTATTGAAATTTCAGAAAAGGGGGTTCCCAAAAATGGGGAGGTGGCGTGGATCTGAAATTTTTCACGCGGAAGTTTCTCAATGGTACCCATCTTCCATGCTAATATCAACTCAAACGCTTTTGGGGACCATTTCACCCCTCTTAGGCCCCTATAGCCATTATGTATTTTTCAGGAACCCCCTTCTTTGAATGGTTCTAGCACCACCCCCCTTGGGGTTGGAAATTTCGCTGACCCCTCATTCGACGCGGAATTTAGAGGAGAACAAAAAACATAAAATGAATTTTTCGTTAAAATGCATACTTTCGGAGTGATACGCCAAAAACCAAAATTGGGGGGCAAAAGGTCCACAAAAAAGGGGGAAGCGTACACCGGATTCACCCGGACACCCAAAATTCGTGTTCAGCGCATCAAAAAACCCCCCTATACCAAAATTCAGCTTGTTATCCGACTTTTCCACATGAAATGCTAATTCTCCTGGACTATTAATAATAAAATCCAAAAAGTAGGTAGGTAAAGGTATAGATAGGTAAATACTTATAGATTACTTTCTTCTACATATTTTAGGTGGTTAATTTTATGTTATTACCTTAGCAGGAAAATTACGATATTGCTGGATAACATTTTCTTTTCCTGTTAGTTTTAAATACGTTTTATAAACCAAACGTGGATACAACCAAGGTGTTGTCATGCGCTTCATTATGCTATGAAATGCCCTACAGAATGACATTTTACGTATTAAATACCAAAGTACCAAATTAGGCATTCAAATGAGCATAAAAATTTCCAATGTTCTTAAAAAATTTAAATTCCCATCTACGAATTTATAAGATGGGGGAAGATTTCTTTTTTAAAAATTTTCAGTAAACCTTTATTTTGAGTAGAGAATTACAGTAGAAAAAATTTTAGTTCATGAGGTGGGGGATATTATTTGAGAACTCATGAGAGTAAGAATTTGATTTCTTTTCTCAGACAAACTTGTTTGGGAAATCTCACTGTGAGTAGGTAAATTTTTTTTAAATGCCAACAATCGAAAACTTCATGTTTTTCGAATTCACTTATAGTCGGGGGGGGCCCACATAAAGATCACTTGCCCCCTTTGCCGATTCTCCGGGACAACTTTTTTCTTAAAAGGGAAGTCCTGAGGAACATTTCTAGTTCTTGTCCTAAAAAAAAAAGTGGCCCTACTTACAAAATGGCGGCCATTTTGATTGACAGGTCAGCCGAAATCGCAGATTTTGCGTTCCAACATAGGACTACCATGAAATTTTTCAAACTGTACAAAAGCAGATCGAAAGAGCAGGCAAAAATTCATCACCTGTCACAATTTCAAGTGCTAAAGTGCCTTTTTCGATTTTTGGTGAATTTTCAAAAATCAAATTTTGGCCAAAATGTGAGAAAAAATCAAAATTTTACCAAATTGATCTAGAAAGCTGAAATTTGGGATATATCCTATTTTCGACCTGCCAAATCGATTGCAAACTGTTTCAACCCGTTTTGAGCCGTTCTGGAGCCTCCAGTAGGTTTTTGAAGCTCAAAATTCCCACAAAATTTCATCAAATGGAGTTAGAAAGCCGAAATTAATTATGCAAACTAATTTCAATACGCTATGAAGTCGATTGCAGGTAAATTTCAAGTCGTTTTGGAGACTGCAGCGATTTTTTGAAAATTACTGGAGCCTCCAGTAGATTTTTAAAACTCGAAATTCCCCCAAAATTTCATTAAATGGGGTTAGCAAGCCGAAATTTACTCTGCAAACTAATTTCAATACTAATGATATAGGGGGGGGGGGAAAGCCTCCCTACGAATAATGATATAGGTGATAATTAATACCATTGGGGGGAGATTAGAAATATTCCTTAGGCGGGGAATATTTGCCAATACCTAGATAGCTCAGAAGGGTGTAGTTTGACTATTCTGTCCTATACATCATTTAAAAAGAATACCTAATAAATAAGACTCTGCTCTATTTACAAGGTATATTTACATTATACTACACACAAATTCATCAACATACGTAGTATTCTCTAATTTTAGTAGAAAGTATGAAACGAATGAATTTATTTTGAGATGATCTCGCCATGCGACATGCGTGTGTTGGCGTAGATCATAAAAATCAAAACAATAATCTAACTTGAGATTTTACCCTAAACACCTGTGAAGAATAGAATATGCAAAAATTAGTAGTTTTGGTAATATTTACACGAGAAAACAACATATAAATTAATCTTCATGGATTACGACACCTTGCTTGAAATCCATGCAAAAGGTATAATATTAAACAAATAAGGTGTATCTCACCACTTACGACAAACTGTACACGTTTTCCATCTCTTTCGGGTGCCTAACCAATACTAAGGCGTTTGATGGAACATTAACTAAAAGAGGTGCGCTTTAATTCTTTGCCTATTTCGGTGATGCCCAGGTGCATCCCGAAATATCAAAAAGGTACACTAATTATTAATCGTACACATGTACAATTAATCTAAACGATTTGCGCAGGCTATTTACCATCAAGAGAGATGGAGAAAACAAAAGAACTTTGCCATGGTCTCCTCATATGAGGCGCTCCCATGGCATAAATTTTATCAACGTCCTGCTAAAGAACCGACAACCACGAATCACTGAGACAAGAGACAAAACGTTTCTGAAGAATTCGGCGCGAAGATTGGTATTAAAAAGAGACTTTCCACCCCTATTAGTGGGGTACCAATAGCGTAATTGCTAAGTACGTGATTTTGTTAATTTATGCCCAAAAATCCTATCTCAAGCTATAAATGTCACCAAGAATCCCTATCTCGAGTCATAACTGTCAACGGCTCGCGAGCCCTTTCCTAGCGGCTCGCGAACCCTTTCTCTTCGAGAAGGGTGCCGCCTTGTATGCGAGAGTACATAGTGTACTTAGCCTACTTCTTTTAAGATATTTATACACGTTACCTACATTTACTATAAAGGATATGTTACGTCAGCACTACCTTCCGCAGTGGGGCCAATCTGCCCTCTGTCACAATGATATGAAGTCGACTGCATGGTAGTTTCAAGTGGTTTTCAAGGTTCCAGCTACTTTTTGGAAAGAAGGAGGGTCATTATGGGCATTTTCGTGCCCCTCGCTACTTCGAGACTTGAATGGCCTTTTCTTATAGGGGATGGTCCCTAGTATCAATATTAGGCGATATTTTCCCAGAAAAGCCCATAGGGGGGCTGTGGGGTGGCCCCAAAGTCGAAAATTTCAAAAAATTTTAGAACCACTGCTCGAAAATGTAAAAAATTAAAAGGAGCGAATATATGTTGCTTTAAGGGTAAGCAATGCAGCACGTAACGCTTTTTTCATTTTTGACCTTTTTGGGGGTTGTGCTGGGGGTATTTCTATTTTTGAAAATTTTGAAACCCCCTTTTTTGACCCTTCCCGTCGAGCCCCGCTAATGCCCTTTTCATGGTTTATTGCTACTAGTAGTAAGTTCAATTGATATCATTTGCAACCCCCTCACCAACTTGGCTCATATCGAAAAATTCAATTTTTGACTTTTTTTTGAGGTCCATATTTTGGGAAACCATGAAAAGCTATCGAGGTCCGGTTTGCGGCAAATATGTTGAATTTTACTTCTTAATCGACTGGCATGCTTGAATTTTTATTTCAAGTCAATTTTTGACCTCATTGTTGCAGATCACTTTTGGGGGTGGCGAACTTTGAGAACCCCTGAAAAAAGTTCTAAAGTGAATTTTTTCAAACTTTGAGCTGAAATGGTCTTAAATACATGTGTTTAACCAAGATAATATGCGAATGCGATATTTTAATACAATTTAGTCATTTTGGGTGATTTTATCAAAAAAAGTAGTGTTTTAACAACAGGCATAGCATTTCCGGCAAAAGTTCTGAAACTTCAATAACACTTTTCTCAGCCCCATTCCAACCGATTTTGAAAATTTTTCAGTATGTTATGTGTATCCTTATTAGGTATCCCCCAAAAAATTTTCAACCCCCTCCCCTTATATTTACCCTTCAAAATGGCGTATTTCAACTAATATTATGCTTTTTAACAATAATAAAAATAAAAATTGAGCGGCCAAGTGTTCTGTAGAGGGCTAGATGAGTATAGCAAAAAATCTGACGTCATATTCGTGCTCAGCGGTATCGAATCATAAGAAAACTATACCCTACTCATTAATTCTTAGTTATTTTCCCTAAAATTCCCATTTTACCCCCAACCCTCCCTATGACACATTTTTACACCATTTTGAATGGTAAATATGAGGGGAGGGGGTTAAACATTTTTGTGGGGATACCTAATAAGGATATACATAACATACTGAAAAATTTTCAAAATCGGTTGGAATGGGGCTGAGAAAAGTGTTATTGAAGTTTCAGAAAAGGGGGCTCTCCAAAAAGGGGAGGGGGTGTGGATCTGAAACTTTCCACGCGGAAGTTTCTCAATGGTACCTACCTCCCATGCTAATATCAACTCGAACGATTTCGGTGACCATTTCACCCATCTTAGGCGCCTATAGCCGTTATGTATTTTTCAGAGAACCCCTTCATTTGAATGGTTGCAGTTTCGCCCCTCTTGAACATACAAGGGAAGTTGATACATCATTACATCGGAAATTCGACATAGATTCTTTCATCTAGCCACATATTTTTCGCTAAAATGCAATGCGGGGGAGAAAATGGCGAAAAACTGATTTCGGGGGAGGTTCCACCCCCTTTGAGGGGGTTCCAGATCCCGTAGGGGCCAGGACTTTTAGTAGGTTGTTGAGGGGATCTCTGTGAACAATATCTGCGAAAGATCGGTTTGATATTAATTTTTCCTGCAAAAATGTCTTCAATGAATGGTCTGCACCACGAATACACGTTTTTTTTTTTTGTTTTTTTTTAAAAAAAAGGGTTTATTTTGAATATTATTTACATCTTATAATTACTTATCCCTGCGGTGAGGGGGCGGGGCTTAGGCCCCGCCCCCGAGATAGTACCAGTACAATCTTAAGTTTAAGGGGAGGGTGATGTATATTCTAATACTAAATGACAAACTTAATACTAAAATTTAGCTATAAAAACTATGTACAACTTAAACTAAGCCAAGATTAGGAGTGTTTCAATTTTGCTTAAAACTAGGAGGGGGAGGGGACGGTTCGGCCACCCAGTGGTCCTGGAGCCGCAGTGAGTGGGGGGCCCCAGTTTTGGTTGGGACTGCTGACCCACCCCCCCAGCACCAGGCCAAAGGCCCGGAGCTCCTAGGCAGTATCCCAGAATCGCTCCCACCACTTCGGGGTTGAGGGAGTGGTCTCCCTAGGATGTAGCCCATTCCCCCCTTCCGCGGATTTGGAGCGACCCCCGACCCGTCTCCCATTTTGGGGTAGGCCTAGGAGGTCTCCGGGCACCACTGTACCCTTAACTACGTAGCTTAACTTTTGCCAGAAATGCTATGCCTGTTGTTAAAACACTACTTTTTTTGATAAAATCACCCAAAATGACTAAATTGTATTAAAATATCGCATTCGCATATTATCTTGGTTAAACACATGTATTTAAGACCATTTCAGCTCAAAGTTGGAAAAAATTCACTTTAGAACTTTTTTCAGGGGTTCTCAAAGTTCGCCACCCCCAAAAGTGATCTGCAACAATGAGGTCAAAAATTGACTTGAAATAAAAATTCAAGCATGCCAGTCGATTAAGAAGTAAAATTCAACATATTTGCCGCAAACCGGACCTCGATAGCTTTTCATGGTTTCCCAAAATATGGACCTCAAAAAAAAGTCAAAAATTGAATTTTTTGATATGAGCCAAGTTGGTGAGGGGGTTGCAAATGATATCAATTGAACTTACTACTAGTAGCAATAAACCATGAAAAGGGCATTAGCGGGGCTCGACGGGAAGGGTCAAAAAAGGGGGTTTCAAAATTTTCAAAAATAGAAATACCCCCAGCACAACCCCCAAAAAGGTCAAAAATGAAAAAAGCGTTACGTGCTGCATTGCTTACCCTTAAAGCAACATATATTCGCTCCTTTTAATTTTTTACATTTTCGAGCAGTGGTTCTAAAATTTTTTGAAATTTTCGACTTTGGGGCCACCCCACAGCCCCCCTATGGGCTTTTCTGGGAAAATATCGCCTAATATTGATACTAGGGACCATCCCCTATAAGAAAAGGCCATTCAAGTCTCGAAGTAGCGAGGGGCACGAAAATGCCCATAATGACCCTCCTTCTTTGGGGAAATTTCAAGTTTAAAAAATTTACTGGAAGCTCCAATAATTTTCAAAAAATTTCTGGAGGCTCCAAAACGACTTGAAATTTACCTGCATTCGACTTCATAGCGTATTGAAATTAGTTTGCATAATTAATTGCGGCATTCCAACTCCATATTTGATGAAATTTTGTGGGAAATTCGAGTTTCAAAAATATGCTGGAGGCTCCAGAACTGCTCAAAATAGTTTGAAACAGTTTGCAATCGATTTAGAAGGTCGAAAATAGGGTATATCTCAAATTTCCGCTTTCTAGGTCAATTTTGTAAAATTTTGATTTTTTTCTCACATTTTGGCTAAAATTTGATTTTTGAAAATTCACCAAAAATTGAAAAAGGCACTTTAGCACTTGAAATTTTGACAGGAGATGAATTTTTGCCTGCTCTTTCGATCTAAGTACTTTTATATGGTTTAAAAATGTTATGCTATCCTATGTTGGAACACAAAATCTGCGATTTCGGCTGACCTGTCAATCAAAATGGCTGCCATTTTGTAAGTAGGGCCACTCGGAGGATCGGCAAGGGGGGCAAGTGATCCTTATTCGGGCCCCCCGACTATTAATTAAATAGACAGCAATCAGAAAAATAATAATGCAATCTTACTGGGCCACAGCATGAGCAAATTGTTTTCCTTCCTCTCCTGTGCCATTTATTGGTACACCGATTGTGTTTTCTGAAAGAAGAAGAATGCAAATATTTTTACTCTAGTGCACGTTGGACTTACATCGAGAAAAAAAATCCAAGTTCAAAATCATTTTTCTCACCTACAATTGTATCAACATTGATTTTTATCAAAGTATCTCGGCAGTCAAATTCTTGGCCAGAAGCTGCTGCCGGCTCCAAGGAGTCTACAAGAAGTGAAGCTTTTTTCTTGAAAACATCCACGTATCTCGAGAGCATAAGTGAACTGAAAGCTGGAGCGAGAATTTTTCTCGATTTTTTCCATTCGTCGTCTGTAGAAATTTTCAAATGCAATGTACAGGAATGCAATGTATAAAGGGGGAATTAGGAAGAAATTTACGTAGATGCCTGATCTTACAGTTAGCATTGAGTAATCCAGTGCCAAGCCATTCATTTGCAAAGTTAAGAAAGTTGTCACGATCTTGAGTCTGGTTTGATATAGCCTATGAGAAGTAACAGTGGGTACCTATTCAATTGTTATACACAGGTTTACGAAAAAAAGAGCAGAAAAAATGAAGGCGACTTACTATAATATCGTCGTATTTTTTTAAAGCAATAATAGGAAAAGGACCCAGCCAGAAAAGTAAACGACGATGAGATTCCATTATATTTTCAAAAGTTTTCTGCATATCTGATTCATAAAATTACCAATCAAATTCGGTACACACCTACTAACAAGGTATCTACATACATATGTAACCTATCTGGTAGAAACATTTGCTGAAGCTAAATTAAAGGGGTATGCGGAAAATAGACTATCACTAAAAGTTTCAATAATAATTATTAAAATGCATTCATAGTTTTTTTCGATGAATCTTTGAAAATCAAAGAGTTTTCAAAAATGAGGAAAAAATTGAAATGTCACCAAATCGATCCAGAAAGCTGAAATTGTTATGTAGGTACTCACCCTATTTATTTCTGACCCCCTTCCTAATCGATTGAAAACTGTTTAGAAACGTTTTGAGCAGCTGTGCAGCCTTTAGCTTATTTTTTAGAGTTGGAATTTCCAATAGAAAAAAAAAGAAGGAAACTTGCCCAATTACCATAACGATGAAAGGGTGCCTTTATATGCTAATTTCAACAGGCCGAGTCGATTGCAGGTGGTTTCGAGCTTTTTTAGAGCCACCAGTTATATTTTGGAAATTTCAGATTTTCAACTTCATTGTGTAAAATTATGCAGAAATTTCAATTTTCAAAAATTTGTTGAAGGCTCCAAAACTTTTCAAAACGGTTCAAAGATTTTTTCAATCGATTTGGTGGCTCGAAAAAAAGTACCTACTTGGCAAGTTTTCCCTTTCTCGATCAATTTCGTAGAATTTTAATTTTTTCCCCATTTTTGACTCGAATTTGATTTTTGAAAATTCGCCAAAAATTAAAAAATGCACTTAGCATCTGAAATTTTGGCTAGTAGGTAATGCATTTTTGCAAGATCTTTTGAGTTGGTCTTGTTTGTTGTTCAAAAATGTTCCTGATACCTACTTAGAATATACAGAGTGCCCAGAAATATCGAGCACCCCTAAACATTTTTTCTACTAAATACTTTGGTTGGTCACAGTGAATGATAATAATGATAGCACATGATTGGTTGTTGGACTGGAGAGATAACATTCCACCAATCATATGCGTCTATTTCACGTTGCCAACCTATATTTTTAATGAAAAACTTTTTTAGGGGTGCTTGATATTTCTGGGCACCCTGTATGTAGCTCCTTTGCAAATCGTATAAGAAATGAAACGTTTTATTTATTTTTTTACCTTTATCAAATCAACTTTATTTTTTGCAATAGACAGCGTTGCTGCATTTACAAAGTCGACTTATGTACTAACATAGGAAATAATCAATACATAAAAGAATGAATAATGAAATTAAATAACATGAAATAAAATGAAATAAATGCGCCATGTATAGCACCATACAGGCATAGGATCAGCACAGATATCCAAATAGACGCATTCAATGAAAATAATAGAAACCAAATAAGAAATAAAGAAAAAAGAAAAAAAAACAACATAATTACATGAATCAGAAAACAATACATTATAAAAAAAGTGAGATTTCATGTACATTTATAAAAATTCTTAGAATTATTTACCACATAACATCCAAAAATTATCGGTTATACATAAAAATAAAAAAAGAAACAATGACGCTAGATGATAAATCAAAATTACAAGTAGTTGCTGAAAGTTCAGTTGCTAATGTACTCAGTTATGTAACAGTGTCCATATACTCATCTATTGAATAAAATGCTTTTTTTAGTAGCCATTTTTTCAGAGTTTTAGAAAATAATTTTGTGCAATTGATAATTTTAATTTCAGTTGGGATTTTGTTATAAATTTTTGCAGCCATGAAGTCTATACTAACTTGGTGAAATGGAACGCGAAGCAGATGACAATTTCCAATCAAAGGAAATGTTGGATACGATGGAAATTGCTTTAGTAGTTTGTAAAACCTCTTGTTTCTTGATTTATTCACATATTTTATTAAAATAAAAATAATTATAATTAAACTCGCGAATAATATTAACGTCATTTTTTTAGAAACGAAAAAATCATTAACACATACACTATGGTTTTTAATTATAGGCACTTGAAATAAATACCTACTTAATCAATGGGAATCAAGTGGTTTTAACTCGTGGCCTATTAACTACACATTACAGAAAGAAATCACAGAACTGATTTTTAAAAATTCAAACAGCATTGGGATTCATTTTTTTTTCGGTGGGTGAGGTAAACAATATGTAGAACATGTTTTTTTGCGCAATTTTTTCAATTAAATAGATGTTGACTGGGCAAGGTTAATAAATTCATTTTCTCGAAGCAGAAGATAGAAGCAGCCAGGCTGTAAAAAAAAAAAAAAAAATGAAAACTACCTATTTGGAAATTTACGGCGAGTAAACAATAAGAAGACCTATTATGCAATTTGTATAATTATGTGCAATAACTTAGGTATAGGTACACGATACATAGCTCAAGTAGTTACTCGTATCTACGTCATTCGGGGGTTATGATAATTCGGGCCATATCTAATGAAATCATTTTATCAAAACGTTCAACAAGCAAGAATCTGCATAATTATTTGGATCGGTCGTTAACCAATGCTGTGGCCTGCGGATCTGACGTCTATTTGCTGAAGGTAAAGTAACAAATATTTTGGTTTGGATGGAGATGGAGTGTTTGTAACGAGGTTCCGCTTCTTGAGTATTCACCTAGCCACTCCGTTATCAATCGACAGGTAGGCATCATAAAAATTCTAGACAACTATAATATTGCCAAATTACTCGTAACGTTTACAAATTGTCAATTCCTATTGAGCTGAAATTTGGCTCACTGAAAAATCATTTCATCCAAGCTCCAGAACAAAATTTTGAGCTCTCGATAATGATTTTTCGATTTTTGGCGAATGTTTGAAAATAGATAAAGTAACCTATGTAATGAGATAGGTATTCATTTTCTACAAAAAGAGTAAAATATTGAAATAAAAATTTGAAAGTCGCTATGGACACCATTTTCCAGCTGGTCTAAAGTCTCTTAACAAAAGTTGACTTTTCTCCAGTTATCAGTTATTCAAATTGCTCCAGAAAACGTTGTACCGTAAACTGGGGTAACATTGAAATCGCGGGGTAACATTGAAGGGTGCGGTTTTTCATCATATTATGCTCCATGGCGGTGGAACTATGAAGTATGGAACAATTCTGACACCGGGAATGGATAGAGTACACTTTGGCGATTATTTTTCCTATTTTATCATTTTCAACTAGTGGTTCCAACACCAGTGAAAAAGCAAGCGAAAAAAAGTGCTGTTTTTATCAATTTTAATTAACATGAAAAGCTTGGTGTCTGGAATTTTGAATTTTCAAAGATCGAGTCAAGTGACATTATAGATGTGTTGGTACATCTCCCGACTATAAATTAGCGCATTTGTTCATGTGCCAAAGTTGTTCCCTGAGGAGTAAAAAAATAATATTCAAACTGGGGTAACTTTGAAGTCTATAAAAAAATCATGAAATTTTGGTAAAATTGGACGAAAATGCATGAAAATGCTTGTAAACTTGTTAAAAACGATGTGAAAACTTGAAAAACAGCTCTAAAATCATTAAAAAATCATAAAATTGGATCAAATTGGCCAAAATGCATGAAAAACGCCTGAAAACTAGAAAAATTCCAAATTATCATTTTGGAGCACTCTTTCATAAATTCAATTGTGAATATGGATCATTTTGTAAGTACTTGACGCGTATAAAGTGACCAAAAAGTGAATACTCATGTTTTTGATAATTTTTGACCTTGATTGAAGCACATTTCAAGGGGTCTTCAAAGTTACCCCAAACGCTGGGTAACTTTGAAGGGCACTTCTTTTGGCTCTTGCGCTTGACAGGAAAAAGGTAGGCAACTTCTGTAACCGCCAAAACGTAGTGCTGACATAGCTTTATCAAAAGCACCACACACATTTCCCCTACCTCCGCCATTCATACCTCTAAACATAAAAAATACTGAAAAATCCTTCAATGTTACCCCAGTTTACGGTAATCAATTTTTAAATTAAAACAAAAAAAAACTCGTCAATTATGGCGACAAATCACTCGAAATTTCGTATATTCCACTAACCTCCCTCCCCCCTTCCACCTCACATCGATCTGGAACCTCCAGAAAAAGTTGACTTTTCTCCAGCAACTTCAAATCACTCCGGACGGCTTTGTAAATATTGTACTTAATTAATTTCAGCTGCTGAAAATTTAATCCCGTGATAAGACCAAGGTCAATATTCCAAGTCGATTAATGCTGGTGAAATTGCAAATCTCAGGTGACGAATTGAAAAGGGTATTTTTTTTACAAATTGGAAGACTTTTAGACGGGGAGCCCGCTTAAGGATAAATTGCACCCACCCCCCGTCGATCCTACGGGACAACTTTTTTCTTAAAGGGGGAGTCCTAAGGAACATTTCTAGCCCTTGTACTGAAAAAAAGTTGCCCTACTTACAAAATGGCGGCCATTTTGATTGACAGGTGCGCTGAAATCGCAGATTTGCACAAAATTTTTCAAACTGTACAAAGGTAGATCAAAAGATCAAGCCAAAATTTATCACCTGTCAAATTTTCAAGTGCTAAAGTGCGTTTTTCGATTTTTGGTGAATTTTTGAAAATCAAGTTTAGGCCAAAAATGAGGGGAAAAAATCAAAATTTTACCAAATTGAGCAAGAAATCTGAAATTTGGGATACATCCTATTTTCGACATGCCAAATCGATTGGAAACTGTTTCTCACGCCGTTTTGAGTAGTTCTGGAGCCTCCAGCAGATTTTTGAAACTCGAAATTCCCACAAAATTTCAGCAAAATGGAGTTGGAAAGCTGAAATTTACTCTGAAAACTAATATACGCAGCGAAGTCAACTGTGGGGAAATTTCAAGTCGTTTTGGAGCATCCAGTGATTTTTTGAAAATTACTGGAGCCTCCAGTAGATTGTTGAAACTTTAAATTTCCTAAAATGTTCATCAAACGGAGATGGAAAGTCAAAATTCATTCTGCTAATTAATTTTAATACGCTACGAAGTCGTCTGCTAGTGGATTTCAAGTTGTTTTGGAACCTCCAGCCACTTTTTGAGAGGTCGTATGGTGTTTTTTGGAAAATTTAAATTTCCAAGAAGTATAGCTGGAAGCTTCAAAACCATTTAAAACCATGTGAAACCACCATGTAGTCGACTTCATATCGTATTGAATAGTTTGCGATGTAAATTTCAGCTTGCCAACTCCGGCCATTTGGTAAAATGTTGCGGAAATTTCAAGTTTCAAAAATCTACTGGAGACTCCAGTAATTTTCAAAAAGTTGCTGGAGGCTCCAAAATAATTTGAACCCACCTGAAGTCGTCTTCAGAGGGTGTTAAAATTGGAGTGTAGAGTAAATTTCAGCGTTCCATCTCCATTTGATGAAATTTTGTAAAAATGTAAAGTTTCAAAAATCTACTGGAGGCTCCAGTAATTTTCAAAAATCGCTGGATGCTCCAAAACGACTTGAAATTTCCCCGCAGTTGACTTCGCTGCGTATTGAAATTAGTTTTCAGAGTAAATTTCAGCTTTCCAACTCCATTTTGCTGAAATTTTGTGGGAATTTCGAGTTTCAAAAATCTGCTGGAGGCTCCAGAACTGCTCAAAACGGGTTGAAACAGTTTCCAATCGATTTGGCATGTCAAAAATAGGGTGTATCCCAAATTTCAGCTTTCTTGGTCAATTTGGTAAAATTTTGATTTTTTTCCCCTCATTTTTGGCCTAAATTTGATTTTCAAAAATTCACCAAAAATCGAAAAATGCACTTTAGCACTTGAAATTTTGATAGGTGATAAATTTTGACTTGATATTTCGATCTACCTTTGTACAGTTTGAAAAATGTTGTGCAAATTCTATGTTGGAACGCAAGATCTGCGATTTCGGCGCACCTGTCAATCAAAATGGCCGCCATTTTGTAAGTAGGGCCACTTTTTTTTGAGTACAAGGGCTAGAAATGTTCCTTAGGACTCCCCCATTAAGAAAAAAGTTGTCACGGAGGATCGATGGGGGTGGATGCAATTTATGCTTGAGATGGGCTCCCCGACTATATCTTTACTGGGATTCACGGTCATTTTCCCGAATCCGAAATCCCGAATGGACATTTCCCGAATGGGATATTTCCCGAGACAAAACAATTTTTTTCAGGGAGTAGGTCTAAGAATCACACACGTAATAATGCATCATTCACTGCTCCTTCTGACAATATTTTCATCTCACTTAACAGTTGTGTTGGTTACCTATTGCCAAGAGAAACTTCCTGTAACCTAGATGTTCTACCATACGAGTACTTTTGTTTTGAATCGGTGAATTCAATTATCAGCCGTTTGCTTGATATCTGCCATTGAATTTGAATCTAATTTGGCCTGGACCCACATGCACTTCACTTTCTCATCTTTGATTTGGCATTCATCAAAAATGGCTTCTAACAGTTCTAACCGCTGAAACCAGAGCTGAGGTTCCTTTTTTTCAAACAGTGGAGCTTTGAGGCCGAGGTTCTGGGAGAAGGAGGTGTCATTGTCGAAATTGAACTGTTCACTGAACAACGTTTTTACAAATAATTTTTATCAAGAAGCAAATGGGTTCTCAATCGAAGCGAATCATTTTCACGAATACAATATGAAATTTGAACGTCGGGGCTACCACTTGAAGTGCACTGGCTTCTTGATACAACCATTGAAACATACTTTGATCAGTTCGTTAAAACGTTTATTTAAACAGTAATCCTACATCTTAAAACTAAAGTTAGCAATGTATTCGTCAGTCGCTACCGTCGCTAGAGATGTGATGTGAGAGGGAGAAGGGAAACATGGACAATAGAGCAGGTTCCGAGAAAGGACAGGACAGAGAGTTGAAAATAATGTTCACGATACTCTTTTGGTAAATTTTATGGGATAACCAATTTTGCTGCCTATAGCTAAATGCGACGTCAAGTGATCTCTCGTCAGTTCTTTTATATTTGTAGATAGATGATATTTTCGTATAACATACACGATTTGAGTCTTGGTTGACATTATGGCATACCTATCCCCTGTAAATGAATAACACCGTCTCATGTTGATCCAGTTCAAGGTAATAAAGATCAGATTCAAAAGCATTATGATAGGTATAGGTATAATTTACAGAAAAGAATTGATAGGTACTCATTTTTATGTATATTACCTATACAAGATCGTGGTCCATACCCAAAACTCATAAAACTACCTTTGGGTCGAGTTTTCACCGCTTCATCGCTAAAGTGTTCCGGATCCCACTTATGTGGATTTTTATACAACTCGGGATCCTGGTTGGCAAGATGTATAAGTGGTATGACAATGATATTAGCTGGTATAATTGTATTGTCTAGAATCAGGATTTTAAAAAATCACACATGAAGAAAAGAAATCACTCCACAAGATCGACTTTTTTTTATCGAAGTAATTGATAGCCTTCAAGTCATTATAGTGGCCAACTGCAGTGGGTTCAATTGTTTAGAATATAAAAATTTTTAAAACACATGGTTGACATAGTGTAGGTGGCCCGCACTGCTTAGGGGGTACAGATGTTACGTACCACTTAAGCAGATGCATATTTTATCTACCCCTTAAACCGATAGGTTATGGAAACGTGTAGGTATACTTTAGAGATGTAAAAATATACAAATACTCCGTGTATTTGTATATTTGACGTCACTGGCGGTTGAACCCTTCTTATAAAACAAAGATATTAAATTATCTAAGGGTTGACAGCCACCAGTGACATTTATACCCCGAGATAGGGAAAATAACCAATTAAATAGGTAAATTTATTAGAAAGAATGCCAAGTAGCGGCTTCTTTGATAAATTAAGCGATTTCTTTGTAAATTAGCGCCTTCACGCCTATTTTCCACCACTGACCCTCGGGGGAGGGACCAAAATCACCCTTTTTTCTATAAATACTGGGATTTTGGCGCAATTGTTATGAGTCGACTGTATATAGTGCACAATTGCGGTTCCTCAGTGTAAAAAATACGTACAGCCGCGTTTAAGTCTCCTTATCACATTATTTCTCACCTTAAGTGTAGAATTTGTGGTTTGTGATAATGGAGCTCGCGTCCTACACCCTTTCAATTAACGCCACCTCGTATGTGGTTAATACTAACGTAAATTTGATGATCATGGATCCGATGATCTATAATTTGTACCTTTTTTGGTGGTTCGCTATGGTGCCGGTCATATGCGAATCATGCAAAGTGATATTAGTGCCTCTTTTAGTTAAGTCCCATCGCCAGCCTTTGGTATTAGTAAGGCATCGAAGAGATGGGAAACGTGTACAGTTTGGGTAAGTAGGTTCGAAGTAACTTACTTCAACTAATTAATTTAGCTATACCAATTAATTAGTGGCGATGTTTAATCTGCAAGCATAGGGGGTTTTGTGGGTTAAACAAATGTATTTTTAATGTATTTATTTATCTTAATGGAGTGTAAACATTATTTCATCGTGTTTCTTTGGGTTTTTTATATGTATTCATTAGAGCTGGGTATCTCTAGATAATTTTAGCTACGATGTTTGTAATTTCTAAACGATTGTACCATGATGTGAAAATGATTATATTCTGCCTTGAAACGGTCCTTAGGCAACCATTTATATTTGTCAAAATCTAATATGTTTCCTATGTAAATTACGTTTCAATAAAATGTTTGTAATTTGACTTGAATGTTGGAATAAGTTCTTTCTTCATTTCATAATAATTGACTATAGTAGATCTGCATGACTCCAAAAGCCTCTCTCTGAGCTATCTTGGCAAATAACACCATTCACATTCTTCCCTTAGAGAATGTGAAGAAAAATCTAATCAGCTAGGTAGGTATTATAATCAGTACCAACTTAGTCCAGTCATGCTTGTATCTATTATATCATGGTTTTTACCTGCTAATATGCATTCTTTATGAGTTCGTCTTAAATTAACCACTACATGAGTAAATTTTCTTGACGTTTCTTTGACGCATTGTTCCAAATATTTCAATTCATGGAATAAATGATCCGCAGTAAGATCGTCATTGTCTTTGAAAAGTTCGGAGATTTCTTTGTAAACTTTTTGCTATCACATAAAACATTTGTATGAGCTTCCAATCAACTGCTTATCATTATAAAAAGAAAGAAGTGCGCTTACTTGAATATCTTGATACATGGCCAGCATTAGAAGAGTAAATCCCACATTTAATGATGTAGTTTCGCTACCCTGTTGATTGAAAAAGAAGAAGAAAAATATATTGCTATTTCCAGGTTAAAATGTAACTCTACAATTTCAAAATGAAAAAGGAAATTCAATACAATTTTACACTCACTGCCATCATTATATGTAGCAACTCATCTCTCATGCGTGTTTCAGTGAAAGTTGGCCCTTGCAGGCTTCCTTTAACGAGTAAACTGATAATTGTTTTCAAAGAATCGTCTGCGAATGTGCAAAACATAATATCATAAATTAGGTAGGTAGCAATGTGACGTAGGTAGGTACTTTAAAAACATGACGTTTATTTAGTCGAAATTTACTCACCATTTTCTTCGAAATCTTTTCGGTTCTTATTATTATTCAGTTCGTCCTTCAATATCTGAAATTAAAAGTAAAATTTAAGAAATAGGTAGATACCTAGATTACTTTAGGTGGTTAATTTTATGTTAGGTACCTACCTTAGCAGGCAAATTACGATATTGTTGGATAACATTTTCTTTTCCTGTTAGTTTTAAATACATTTTGTAAACAAAACGTGGATACAACCAAGGTCTTGTTAGGCGCTTCATTAGGCCACGAAATGCCCTACGGAATGACAGTTTACATTATTGAGTACCAATTTAGGTATTCAAGTGATCATAAAAATTTCTGATGTTCTTAAAAAATTTCCATCTACGAATTTATAAAATGAAGGAAGAATTTAATTTTAATAAATTATATGCAGACCTTCATTTTGAGTCGAAAAACTCTAAAAAAAAATCAGATCATGAAGCGGAAGGTACGAGAACGCAGAGTAAGAATATTATGATTTCTCTTCGCAGACAAATTCGTTCGGGAAATTTCAATGTGAGTAATAAATTTTTTAAAAAAATACCAATAATCCCAAACTTCATATTTTTTGAATCCACTCATTAAATAGCCAGCTAGTTATTATCAGAAAAATAGTAAAATCTTACAGTGCCGCAGCATGAGCAAATTGTTTTCCTTCTTCTCCCGTGCTATTTACTGGTATTCCGATTGTGTTTTCTGAAAGAAGAATTATGCAAATATTTTTTCTCTATAGTGCACGCTGGACTTGCATCGAGAAAAAAATCAAGTTCAAAATCATTTTTCTTACCTACAATTGTATCAACATTAATTTTTATCAAAATATCTCGGCAGTCAAATACTTGGCCAGAATCTGCTGCCGGCTCCAAGGAGTTCACAAGAAGTGAAGCTTTTTTCTTGAAAACGTCAACGTATCTCGAGAGCATAAGTGAACTGAAAGCTGGTGCGAGGATTTTTCTCGATTTTTTCCATTCGTCGTCTGTAGAAATTTTCAAATGCAACGTAAAGGAATGCAATCTGAAGGAGGCATTAAGAAGAAATTTACGTAGGTGCCTGATCTTACAGTTAGCATTGAGTAATCCCGTGCCAAGCCATTCATTTGCAAAGTTTAGCAAGTTGTCACGATCTTGAGTTTGGTTGGATATAGCCTATGAGAAGTAACAGTGGGTACCTATTTATTTGTTTTGTTATACACAGCTTTACAAAAGAAAGAGAAGAAAAAATGAAGACAACTCTTACTATAATATCGTCGTATTTTTTCAAAGCAATAATAGGAAAAGGACCCAACCAGAAAAGTAAACGACGATGAGGTCCCAGTAAATTTTCAAGTGTTCTCTGCATATCTGATTCATAAAATTTCCAATCAAATTCGTATTACTAACAAAGTACATACCTATATGTATACCTCTTAAACCAGTTGAAGTTGAATCAAAAGAGCATGCAAAAACACAACACCACTAAAAATAATTTCAATTGCTAAAATGCATTTTTATTTTTTCGGCAAATGTTTGAAAATCAAAGAGTCAAAACTGGGGGGATCAAAATTTTACCAAATCAAACCATTATGTAGGTAGGTACTCAACCTATTGATTTTTGACCACCTCCCCTAATGATTGGTACCTGTTACATCAATGAAACGAGATTGGATTTTTGGAGAAATAGGGTAAGACTGAAGGGTTTTGAGCTATTTCAGGTGAAAGGTTTAGTGACTTTCTTAAACGGGTATGATATGATCTGGACAGGTGAGTAAGATCAAAGATGTGGGAGATAGTGAGTTGGACTTGACATATAGAGCATATAGACGATGTCAATAAAACTTCACAATTGCATCACTTGACACTTGACAGGCAGCTGTGCTGTGACTGGCTGATCCCATTATCAATAAAATTTTTGGCCCTGAATTAGCATTACGTTAAATGGGGAATTGGAAATCTGTAAAGAAATAAAATGTTGTCAAAAGCACTTTCGAACAATTGTTGCTTTACCATCAGCCAATCACATTGCAGCTGTCCGTCAAGTAAGGTCATTGTGATGTTTCATTGAAAATAAGTTAAATAGACCATTGGAGGTGATTCTTTATTGAAGAGACAGAGAGTGGGTGAGGAGGGCATGGCCTGTACGTACACTTCCTGGGCAATTCTTAAATGTTGATGGTGAGACTTTAGCTGGGAATTAACCACAAACATATGACTTCCATCACATCAGATGATCAGACACATGGACAGGTGTTTCTGGTACAGGTGACATCTTTAGTGTCTGCTTTTTTGCCAAGTCTGCTGTTTCATTTCCCAAAATTCCTGAGTGGGCAGGAATCTAGGCTATAGTAATATCCATGTCACATTGGAGAGATGAGATTTCTGAGGCAATTGAATGTTGCTTAGATTTATTGGTAAGTATGTGAGACTAACCATAAAGTTGTTTCTATTTCAGAAAATCCCCCTGCTACATACATTTGCACTTTGCAGTATTTGTAGTGAAGATTTCAAGATCTTAGTTGAGAGATGGAATTTAGTGAATCTGTGAATAGTACAACTTTGTCAAGTCTGCTCTCTAGAGCCCGACCCAAGCACCTCAGTGACAAGACAATCTTGGCGAGTCACAGAAACTTTGAGCCGGCTGGTATGGCCCAAATTGGCTAATTTTTTGATAGGTTGTGCCCAAGGGTTTTGGCTACAACATATCAAAAAATCAGCCAATTTGGGGCTTGGACCATACCAACCGGCCCAAATTTGAGATTTTCTTGGTACCTTGGCACCTGGGTCTGGTGCTGTTGCTCTCAATTGCTATGTTTAAAGAAAGAAGTATAATGTATAGTTCATGTGAAAGAATACCGAACAAGCCCAGAAGCAGAAATTGCAAAATCTTGCTATCATGATTCACAAATTAATGACTAAACAACCACAATGATCCACTGATTTCAACCCATTGGTGTAAATGATATGAAATAATTATACTCAGCAATAAAGTTATTGATGACATGACAGTTGAGTGGAGTACATAAATGTGCAAGTAAAGTGATGAAATGATGTATGAAATGAGATCAAGAATACTTGTTTTTCTGGGTTTTTGTAGGATCTTCTGGATAGAATGGAGGAAGAGGATAGGTACCAGAGCTGAAAATGGTTACACTACCCGCTTATTGGTATCTGGTTAAAATACTGGCTAAACCCGCTAGTGGATGTATCGAGTTGATTTGGGTACAGATATAGTAGGTAGCATAGAGTGAGCACAACCCGATTGTTTTCGCACTTAGTCTGCGCACACACCCCAAAATTTGATAATGCGTAAGTGGGAGGAGTTACGCTTCAATACCATTGACTTTTTAGATATGGACTGCTAGCGGTACATAAGCCAATGGTCTTGAACATAGTTCATCAGTTAGTCACGGTTTGGCTTCTGCGCATGCTGGAATTTGAAAAATGACGTCGTACCAGGTGACGATGTTATACCTCCCGCACCTCCGTGTAACCGTACACCAGGGTGGTATAACGTCACAACAGAGCTGGCGCATGCGCAAATTGCATTCCGCGACTTACTATGTTCAAGACAATAGCCGTATGTTAAGCTTATGGTCCGCTAGCAGCCCATATCTAAAAAGTCAATGTTCAATACCTGTTGTTCATATGTGTGATTGATGTCTGACAGTGATTGTTGGCAATGATGACGTAATGCCGGTACACCTTTTACACATACAACTATGCTACCAGTTATGTACAATGTGAACTGGTGTGACATTTTTTCAATTCGATACCAGCTACTGGCAAGTAGCAAGAATTTACAGTACGGGTACAGTAGTTACCCGCTGTTAGCGAGTACCGTTTTCAGCTCTAATAGGTACTTATTGTAAGTATATAGCTGAATGGAGTTTAGAATGGAAGAGACTTTATGGAAATATGAGTCATAACTGTCATAAGCGTTTAGGAGATTGGGATCAATTTAATGTCTATGGTGAGAGGGAGATAGTCAATGGTTTTGAGGTGAATGAAAAATTTGGAGAGGATGAGTTTTGATCACATAGAGGGGAGGATTTCAGATGCCTCCTGAGTGTATAGGAGTAGTTCTGAGGGTCAGGCTTGTCGGACCAGACCAAAAAACTGGTCAATAATTGCCAATTGGACAGATTTTATTTATTAGGTATTTATTTTTTTGTGAAAACTGGAATTCCCAAAACGTAGCTAGAGAGACTATACAGAACGTTTTGAAGCCACTTTTAATGTCGGTACTCAGCATGTTGAACTTCAGGAAGTGAATTTCAGCTTTTCAACTTCATTGGGTAAAATTTTGTTATAAAAATGCTCATTAGAAAGACCATTAAATTTCATATAAAGGTAGTGAATAAACGGGGAAACGATTTTTCAGGTAGGTACCTTTCTCTAGACCAGGTCACATTTTCAAAAATCTGCTGGACGCTTCAGAACTTCTCGAAACGGTTCGAATTCAATCCAATTGTTTTGCATGCTCGAAACAGAGTACATACTAGCAAAATTCTCAATTTCTCAATCAATTTGGTGGAATTTTGATTTTTCCCAAATTTTCGAGCCAAATTTGATTCTTCAAAATTATTTAAAAATCGAAAAATGCACTTGAGCGTCTGAAATTTTGGCTGGTGATGTATTTTTGCATGCTCTTCCTTCGTTGTTCATTAATGTTCCTGATACTTAGAGTAAGTATCCGCCTTTGTAAGTTTTATAGGAAATAAAAAGTTTTATTTTTTTTTACCTTTTGGTGAAACGTGAATAAGATGGCAATTTCCAATCAAAGGAAATGTCGGATACGATGGAAATTGCTTCAATAGTTCGTAAAACCTCTTGTTTCTTAATTTATCCACATATTTTATTAAAATAAAAATAATTACAATTAAACTCGCGAATATTAATATTAACGCCATTTCTTTAGAAATCAAAAAATCATTAACACATACACGATGATTTTCAATTAGGTAGGTACTTGAAATAAATAATCAATCGTGGTCTATTATTATAGCCTAGGTACCTCTACCTATATTTACAGAAAGCAATCACACAACTGATTCTCAAAAAGTCCAACAATATTGGGATTAATTTTTCTGTCGGTAGGTAGGTAAATAATATGTAAAACGTCTTTTTTAAACGCAATTTTTTTCAATTACTATGTTGACTGGGCAATGTTAATGAATGCATATTCTATTAGACTCAAAGCAGAAAATAAAAACAGTCCACCTGTAAAAAAAAAAAAATGCAAACTATTTGACAATTTGCAGCGAGGAAAGGATAAGTATTACCACGTATATTTGTATAATTATGCATTAATTATGTGCAATGACGCAGGTAGGTACCTACAAAATAACTCAAGTACATATTTATGTAATTCACGGTTATAATAAACCGGGCCATCTAAAGAAATTATTTTATCGAAACTTTCAACAATATCTACATAACTTAATTACTTACATAATGTATTTTGTAACGGTCATTAACCGCAATGTTGTGGCCTGCGGATCTGGCATCTGTTTGGGGGACAGAGTGTTTGTAACCAGGGCTGGTGGATTGGAACAGAACGGAACAACAAATGGACCGAAAACGGAACAGAACAGAACAGAACAGAACAAAAAAAACTATTTCCCATTTGAAAGTTCAGGAAGTTTAAATTCCGACTTCACTCTGGCATATTATTTCCGGATAGGTACGTGCATTAATTTTTTCATATTTTTTCCTAGTGTTCGTAGATCCCTAATTATTACAACTTGCCGAATCAATTTAATATGGTTTCAAGCCGTTTCGAGCAGTTCTGAATCTTCTGGAGTCTGCAGCCAATTTTTGAGACTGGAATGGAGGAGTCTCGATAAGGCCATTTTTTGGCACGAGACGGTTATCGACTCGATCTCTCTTAAAATGTTGTGATAAATGTCCCAAATACGAATAATCCGTGGTTAGTTAACCCAAAAACCCCATTTTTTTGGGCTCCAGGGGTTCCTCAAAGTTGTGAATAAAAAGAAGTATTTTAGGAACCACTGGGTATTATTTTCAAAAACTGTCTTAGCGTAAAATATCTCTTTCAATCCGATGAACCTTAGGCAAGGTGATTTTCCTACTTTTGACCCTCGGGGCAGAAATAAGGGTGGGTAAATTTTTGGAAATATTTAAACCATCATTTTGAACCGCCCCGCGAGGGCACAGGTTGTTGTCACTAGAGGTAGTCTCTAGGTAGTAGCTCGGATCATCAAGAGGAGAGCCAGTCCCCCAGGACAGATGAGAAGGCGAAGACAACACCAGGGGTATTCTGCATGTCCACATCGTGCGGGGTGGTAACATGTTGCTGTTCGATGGACTCAGAATCGATAAACATGGCTAAAGCAGAATTCTCCAGTTGGTTGAACAACGGGGAGGAGTGGCAAGTCGAAGGCCAAGCCTCTACATAAATACGGATTACAAACAAGAATGCAATAAGAGCTGCAGAACACCAACAACTCACTCGTTCCAGCCCTCAGGGAAGCGCAAGAGCTTCAGAGTGAGTAGGCGAACACCAGCGCCTAAAAACTGGCAAATTCGGCTAAGGGAGTAAACCCCAACAGAAAATCATGGTGGAAGGCAACGAACCAACACCATTATATTTCCCTAGAATTATATGGACATCAATTTAGCAACGGCCTTAAGTCTCCTCCAGGCTGATCCTCATCCGCCAAGGCAGCTGGATAGGTTGCTAAGAATACGCGGAGTGAAAACAAGGCGGAACAACATCAACGTCGCAACCTGGAATGTACGAACTTTGTATAAAATTGGACAACTTGGGCAACATGGAATGTACAAACTTTGTATAAAATTGGACAACTTGCTATTGTCATTAAAGAAGCCAGGAGATTGCAAATCGACGTGTTAAGAATAAGTGAGACCCGATGGACTGGAAATGGTAGATACTGGGTGGATGAAAACTATGAAATGATCTTCGCTGGGAAAGGCACACACGAACAAGGTGTGGGTATATTAATACATACCAGAATCAGTGATAAAATCAGTGCCATAATTCCAAAATCAGAGAGGATACTACTTGTGAGATTGGAGGTCAAGCCAAAACCAATAGTGATAATTCAAGTATGGTAGAGATCATAAAGAAATTAAATCACAGATTGGAATGGCAAAGACCGCTTTCAACAACCTTGCCAATGTGCTGGGAAATCGAATGATGAGTATAGATCTGAGAAAGAGAATTATGTGATGCAGTGATGCTACGTATGGACCATCTGAAGTATTCCTGCGAAACATGGACCATGAGTGCAGAATGCGAGAAGAAAGTATCTGCTTTTGAGATGTGGTGCTATCGAAGGCTACTATAGATCTCATGGAAGGACTTCATTACCAACAAGGAAGTATTAGCAAGAATAGGAGAGGAGCGGAAAGTCGTAGTTGAAGACATCAAAAACAGAAAGCTAAAGTATTTAGCTCATAAAATACGAGAAAACGGTATTTTCATGCTAGCGGTACAGGGGAAAATCCAAGGAAGATTGACGAGAGGGAGGTACAGGGGAAAATCCAAGGAAGATTGACAAGAGGGAGGAAACGATCGGAACTGTTAACAATAAACTCACCGGCCAACTCTCCCTGCAAGACCCTACCCTGAAAGAAACGATCAGATACACTAGATACCGGCTAATATAGATGGACATAGAGGTCTGCGCCGCCGACTCACGCCGCCCCCACCGATGAATTTCTGAGGGACTGACTCGCCGCCGCCGAAAAGAATTCATGATGGCGCGCCGCCGGCCGCCGCCGCCGACGATTTTCCGGCGGCGTGAGTCGGCGTTGGGCTCTTTTTTCATTAATTTTAGTGTTTTTCATTGATTTCAGTCCTTTTTCTGTATTTTATAGAAAAATTAGAAATCAATGTTTTTAGAAGAAGATTTCTTATCCTCAAAAAATTCACTTTTTAGTGCTCACATAACAATAAATGAAGAAAATTCAGTGTTTTCATTTTTCAGCATACTTTGAGGCTTGTTTCATCGGCGTAGTGGGCCACGCCGGTGCGCCGATTCACGCCGCCGACCAATTTTACCCATTACGCCGCCGCCGCTGTTTTTCCGTCGGCGCAGACCTCTAGATGGACATATACTCTTATGTTACCGTTGATGTGTTTACTCCAGGTAATGTATGAAATAACTAGTTATTTCATGCATTACCTGAGAAAGTGTGAAATTTAATTTTTTTCTATACTTTACCTAGTTATTTCATTCATATACGAGGGGTGTATTGTTAAAGTGTGAAATCAATGAATGAACTGCGATAAAGTAAGAAATGACCGTTAATTCAAAGCTAGAACAAAGTTTCCCGCCACAGAATAACCTCCAAGCCCCAGGGTCAGATTTTTGGCCACTCAAAAAAAAAAGTTTTTTTCATTCTGAACTTTACTTTCAACATTACACCGTTGAGTGACCATGATAGGTAGAGTGTTTAGGTTTGCAGGGATCGATAGCAAATTCAACGTAGAATTTTTTGATATGGTCAATAAGTGCACCAGATGAATCGGAAGAGTTGTACCAAGTGAAATAATTGGAAAAACATGTTCAAAAATTGACATTTTTTTTTTGATTTTGTAAAAAACCTAAAAAACTTTTCCTCGTGACATATCCTTTTCATCAGTTGCCTTGAATTGAAAAAGTGTGACATTTTTGGTACCGCAAACCCGAGCCTCTCCATCTCAATTTGTAAAAATGTTTCACTATACTTTCCATGCTGAACAAAAACTTGGAAAAATTCAAAAATTTCCTTTTTTTACTCTCATTTAAAAAGCTGGTGCAGTTATCAGCCACATCAAAAAATTCTACGTGAAATGTGCTATCGAGCCCAGCAAACTTTTAACAGTTCATTTCATGATTTAACTGATCACACCTCGTTATTTCATAGAATAACTAGATTCTTCATACATTACCTAGATGAACTATGAACAATTTACTTGCATTAAGTACTTTTTCGTTAATGTATGAAATAACTAGTTATTTCATACATTACCTGGAGTAAACACATTAATGGTAACATATATGCTATCTCCTGTAAAGGAGCGCGACTAAGATGACGACGACATTTTGAACCTATTCCTTTGAACTTTGAACCCTGGGGAAAAGCTTATTATAGTTTACTAATATGTGAAAGACCTTCATCCAACCAAATTTTGAGCTCAATAAAATTTTGCACTGGTACTCAAAAATCCAATTTTCATAATTTCGATATTTTGGGAACCCCTGGAAAACTAGAAACCTGCGATTTGCGCGAAAGTAACATTTTGAGGTATAGTATATTCAATTATCTAGATGAAAAAGTTTAACCACGCTCCCTCTATATTTGTGATTTGAACCCTTTTTTAGAGCCCCCCCTCCCACTTTAAGCACCCCTTAAAAAATGCGTTTACGCATGTTTTTTCAAATAGATTGAATAATTTACATTTGAAACACACTAGCAAATGCTCGATAATTTTTCATTTGATTTTTCCTGTAACTTTCATAATTGAGCTGTTTTGGGTGAAATCCTGAGAGATATTACTTCGTTGAAATCGTGAAAACGTGATTTTAACGTTTTTTCGAAGGTTTTCAACGAAGTAAAACTCTCAAAATTTCACCCAAAAAAGGCTCAATGGCATTTTTTGGAAGTCAGAATTTTGCAAAATGCAGCTGGAGTGTTCAAAACGGTTCGAAACTACCGTCAGAGGCGTCAATAAACTCAGCAGGTTTACGATGAGGTGCGGTGTGAATTTCAGCTTTGACTGCTTTGAGCTTTCCTTCTCCATTTGGTAAAATTTAGTGATCATTCGCGAACGAATTGATTAGTTTTTGATACCTAAATCATTCACGAAGGAATTGATTCATATAAGTGACTCGTTCGCGAACGAATTGATTGATTTACCTATTTAATTGGTTTTTAGTGAATCATGCACGAACGAATTGAATATAATTTTTGGTGAATCATTCGCCAACGAATTGATTAGTTTTTGGTAAATCATCCACGAACGAATTGATTCATATAAGTGACACGTTCGCGAACGGATTGATTTAATCGATTTTTAGTGAATCATTCACGAACAAATTGATTAGTTTTTGAAAAATTATCCACGAACGAATTTGATCTATGTACCTAATTTTGAAGACCATTACAACGTTCCTGAAATGGCCTTACTATTAATTGAGGCGACTTATCCTCTTGCATTTGTATTTTTAGTCATTTTTTGGCATAAAAATGAGAAATTCCGCTGTATAATATATTCATGAGAACCTGAAGGAGATATGTAGGTACATATGAATGTAAACACCTGTGATATTTTATGAAAAGCTAGCAAATAGTTAGGTATGCCCAGACAGAAATTTCATGGAAAATGGACCTTGATAAAAACAACTCTGCAGTTCAACTTTGTTTTTCTTAATAAGTACAATACTTACTCATCTACTGCCATGAGCGGAAAAAACATGCTTAAAAATATAAAGCACGAGTTCTCCGCGAAGTGGCGAAGTGGATGTACCAGATATCTATCCAATAATACCCATAGGTGTTAAAATTACGAGTACATTGCACCATTTCCGCTGCAGTGAGATCATGCGATGTAATTTTTGAAAAAAAATTTCACGCTTCGATTCACACATTTATTTAATTGTTTGTTGTTTCATTGCGAATAGGTATAAGGTTAACCAGAATAATTGTAAACAAGGTACGGTAATCGTAGCTTATGCTGAAAGATTGTTTTATCATACGAGAAATTGATCCTTAAAATTAACCAAGGGTAATAAACTTGATAGATGTTTTTTTTGAGTTTTGAAACTGGTGTCTGGGACTTCTTTTTTCACTTTTTCTACAAACAGGAAATTTTCCTAAAAGTTTAGTCACTCTTAAAAAACAAAAAAAAAAATTAAAAATTTTTTTTTTATTTGATTTGTTGTCTCAATTTTGAATTATCCTCCTCCATCCAACTCTTCCATTATTATTCTGAAATATTACCATTCTAATCGAAAATTTCAGTTTTCAAAATTAGACATTCAAAAAACAAAACTTTTCATTCTTAGAAATTTTTCTGCACGATTAAATCTGTCGTTTCGGGTGAAAGAAAAATCCAAGGCGAGAATCAGACACCAGAAATAAATTCCCCGCTACAAAAACCCCCCTCGTTCGAAATTCCCATTCGATACGCCCCAAAATTCAAAGGTTTATTTTTGGGGTAAAAAATGTACTTCGTATTTACGGCGAACCGGTTAGGCAATTTTATTAACACCTCTGTTGCTCATCAATGAACGCCATTAATTTCCTGTTGTGGTCCGAAGAAATCATTTTTTCCATTTTTGAAGATGTTTTCCAACTAATTCCAGGTCGCCGAGACCGAATCCGGTGTCCAATTCGAGCGCTTGTGCCTTTTAGATCGTAAACTGTTTCTTTTTTTTTAAAATTACGAGACGAGGATCGATTTTTAATGTTATACTTATTTGTGCTCCAGCGACTTCAATTTAGTCAGAAAACGTAGGTAATTAAAAATGCAAGATTCGATGGCCTGTTTTTTGGCTTATTTTTAAGCCGAATTCTTCACTGAAAAGTAAAAAAGAAAAAAATCAGTTTTATAATAAAATCGTAAATCACTTACCGATTTTTCAAAATTGTATTCTTTTACTCAGAAATTTATTGTATTTATTTCTTAAAACATTTCAACAGAAAAGTAAAGAATGGTTTTGATCGTGAGCTCAATGGATGAACAAAAAACATCCCTCCCTCCTCATCTCCTTCAACACTTGAATTTTTACCATTTTTTCCCTCAAATTTAATCATCTGAAGTGAAAATCAAAATCGTCCGATACTTATATCGATTTACGTATTATCGCGATAAATGTTAGTAAATATGTACTTTTTGTGGTAGCACATGCATCGTCGAGTTCCAAAATCCATTGTTAGTAACCATTCAATTACTTTACAAAAGGAATTAACTTTTTTTTGGCTTCCTATAAAAATCAACAACAACAACAATTAATAACAGTTTAAAAAGTTTGTTTTTTATTTAAAAAATAAAACTTCGTACAAAAATTAAATAAGTTAAATAATTAAATAAATAAAAAAAAATCGTATAAAAAAATTTGTTTATGGTGTTATATGTGCATATCCGGTTGAGTATGCGACACTTCCGTATAGATCGGAAGCGGGTGATCCCTGTAAAAAAAAAATAAATAAATGAAATAAGTCAGGATAATCTACATGTAATTGAAAAATTCAAGTGAAGTGAAAATTTTAATTTCGGAAGAAGATTTGGGATTGGAAGTGAAATGATTGAGAAAAAAATAATGAAAATTTGAGTCGATTTGAAGATTTTTTTTCTTACTAAAAAAACCAAAAGATGGTATTTTAGATTTTTAGGAAATCGAATTTTTTATTCAATACATTTGGGAATAAAAAAAAATAATGACAAAAAACAAATTCAATATTTTCAATTTTTTATTCCTCAACTTAATTTCTAATTCTTCATTTTTCCATTTTTTAAAATTTTTTAATTCTTTAATAAAAATATTTAATTTTGCTTCCTTTTCAATTTTTTCATTTTTTTTTTATTTTTCAAAAGAGCAGGCAAATAGCGGTTTTAAAAAGGAAAAAATTGGTCATTTATAATGTTTCTTTTTTTTCTGAAAAAACTAAGAAATTGATAAAATATTTCAAAATAGAATCCCGAAAACACACCATTCGATATATTTATCACTCGACTTTTCATAATTTTTCAAAATTTGGCCCCTTTTTCGAGGCATAGCGGGACATTGTGGGGTGGGACCCAAAAGTAAGTTCATATTTGCGCTTGGTGACCTCAAAAACATTCCATTTGATATATCACTCGACTTTTTGATGATTTTTTGAAATTTTGGCCCCCTTGTTGGGGCCTAGAAGGAACATTGGGGGGTGGGACACAAAAAATAAGTTCATATTCGTACTCAGCGACCTCGAAAACATACCATTCGATATATCACTCGACTTTTCACGATTTTTCAAAATTTTAACCCCCTTTTTGGGGCACAGAGGGGCTTTGAGGAGTTGGACCCAGAAAATAAGTTGGTATTCGTATTCAGCGACCTCAAAAACATACTATTCGATATATTGCATGTCCAGATTCGTTTTTCAAATATATGATTCAGTTATGTGTTACTTGAAAAACCAAGCATCCCCCACCAACCCCCAGGGAGGGATGAAGACCAATCAATGGTGGTGGGATTAATAGTTGGGTGAGTAGACTTTGTAAAAAAAATTTAAGCGAAAACGAATGATATTAAGTGGTAACTTTGATCAATTTATTGGACTGACTTTTTTTCAAACACTCACTCTTTCCACCCCTTTTTTCAGACACTCCTCTTGAGGTATGGGTATCGAGCCTAGTATCAAATTGTCGAGAATTTGAAGGGGAACATTTTTAGTCATGGTAGTTTTTCTCGTAAACCTAATATTTTCGGAGTAAATCGCAAAAAACGTAAATCGGATCCGGTTTTAGCCCCCTAAAAAAATTAGCTCCAGGGTTAGGAGGTTCGGGTTTTTTTTGGTAGTTCAGGGGGTTAATCTGAACACATTCACGAAGAAAAAATTTATG